>NC_037673.1:95672789-95738811 GCF_003255815.1 Theropithecus gelada
AATCTTTTTTTTTTTTTATTTTTTTTTTTTTTTTTTTTTTTTTTTTTTTTTTTTTTGAGATGAAGTCTCACTCTGTCACTTAGGCTGGAGTGCAGTGATGCAATTGCAGCTCACCGCGACCTCCAGCCTCCGGAGTTCAAGCGATTCTCCTGCCTCAGCCTTCTGAGTAGCTAGGATTACAGTGCATCCACGCCCGGCTAATTTCGTTAATTTTAGTAGAGACAGGATTTCACCATGTTGGTCAGGTTGGTCTCAAACTTCTGACCTCGTGATCTGCCCGCCTCGGCCTCCCAAAGTGCTGGGATTACAGGCGTCAGCCACTGTACCCAGACGATGAGTAGTAAACTCTTTACCCCTCCTTTTCTTTTCTTTTCTTTTTTTTTTTTTTTTTTTTTGGGATGGAGTTTTGCTCTTGTCACCCAGGCTGGAGTGCAATGGCGCCATCTTGGCTCACTGCAAACTCTGCCTCTCAGGTTCAAGTGATTCTCCTGCCTCAGCCTCTCCTGTAGCTGGGATTACAGGCGTGTGCCACCATGCCGGGCTAATTTTTGCATTTTTGGTAGAGATGTGGTTTCACCATGTTGGCCAGACTGGTCTCAAACTCAATTTACCTTTTAAAACATTATGTCTATCATCATACCTCAAGGTATTTAATGCTTGAACTAAACATAAGGTTTAAAAATTAATAATTGTATCCTAAAATGAGACAGTTTTAAAAGTTTCTAAGACAATATTTTTCTATTAAGAAGAGTCAGTATATATCTGCTTTCTATTTCTGTTGACTTCAGCGGACTGTAAATGCTGAAAGGCAAAGCATTTTTTATCAGTAAGAATCAACATAATAAATATTATTGCTAAAATAGAAGGATAAGATAGGCCTTCACAAATAATATTGTGAGATTAGATTCACTGTTGTCAGAATTTTTTTTTCCTGTATCTCAGTGCATTTGGGGGCCACCTTTCCTTAACACTGTTTCAGAAAAGATGGAATAAAAATGGAAATTAATTTTTTTACTGTATTTCTGACTTCTATGGTATTTCTAAACATTTATAGAACCCCCTTGTTAAACTGCATGTGCATAAATAATATTTTTACAAATTATCCTGGAGACTTAGAAACTCTTTAATGATCATGCTTCATGTACACAATATCATAAGTATGTTGGTTCTTTTTAAGGTTTTTAACTTACAATTTTTGGATTATTGGTTGAAACGAATTATTCTACACCTTGATGTTATGTATACTGATAAGAGAGTTTATGTTTAGCCTTCTGCTCAAGGATCATACATTCTACTATAAAGTGTTAACAATTTTAAATGTAATTTTAAAATAACCAGGTAACTCAACTTCAAATAAAATAAATACATGCATACAGAAATATAAAATCATAACAGATAGTGTATCCTGTGTTTTCATATTAATTTTTTTCTATGTAACCATTGAAGCATAATGCTAAACTAAATGAAAAGGCAACAAAGTGAGACTCAGTGAGGGAAAACATTGTGAAATAAGGACTATGTTTTCTGAAAATCATGTCATGGCCATCTGATTATCTTACAATAAAACGTATAAGTGAAATAACACTATACATAAACTTCTGCTCATGTCCATGTCAAAATACAAGGTCTAAAAAATAATTGGAACATTTGCAAATATCAAGAAAATTTTAAGTACGAATTTTTATGTCTCCAATTTTTGAAATTTATTGCAAAACTTATGTTTTCTTATTCAAAGAAATTACCTGATTTAAAAAATAATATTGAAAAATCCGCATGGAATAGAAGAGAGCGTCTTCAAGTATACAGATTGAGGTAAAATAAATGCTTAGAACGCAGATATAAATTTATCACTCCAATGAAAGGAAACATGGCTTTGCTATGTGCTATGGTTAGGATATTTCACCCCTTCAAATCTCATGGTAAAAACTGATCCTCAGTGTTTGAGGTGATGCCTAATGGGAGGTGTTTGTGTCATGGGAGTAGATCCCTCTATGGCGTGGTGCCATTCTCACGGTAAAGAATGAATTTTCACTCTGTTAGTTCACATGAGAGCTAGTTGTTAAAAAGAGCCTGGCATTTCCCTCACTCTCTTTTGCCTCCTGTCTTGCAATGTGATTTCTCCACACACAGCTGCCCTGTACCTTCTGTCATGAGTGGAAGCAGTTGGAGACCCTCACACAAGTACATGCTGGTGCCATGCTCTTTGTAGAGCATGCAGAACCATGAGTCAAATAATCCTCTTTTTTAAGTAAATTACCCAGCCTTGGGTATTCTATTATGGCAACACAAAAACGGAGTAGGACACTAAATTTATTCATACAATATTTTATTTAAAAAAGGATATGAGATTCAAAATATCAATCTATAGAAGGAATAAGGGTAGATGAGGGTAGAATGGATTGATATGGATTACACAAAAGTAGATAAAAATTAAATAAAAAATAAATAGAGAGAATAAAGTTTTTGAGTTGTGTTATATTACAGAAGCAATTAAAGAAATATGTAATTACATGGTGTAGAGAAGATATATAAAATTGATCATTACATGCTATTACACAATGATATGGTAAGATTTGGTGACAAAGAAAATTATGAAGGACTAGGTAGTATCATAGCTTAATTTGTACCTCAACTAGGGCTTTTTTTACTTCCACTCTGTTGTATTTACATTCACAGGTGTGAAAATTCATTGGTTGTTGTTATAGAAAAGACTGTGAATGATTGCTAAAATGGAACAGTAAATAACTTATTCTGAAGAGATAAAAACTATGATTATTCCTGAGTCTTTGAATATTTTCAATTGAGAGGGAAAGTATAATAGCATTTTCAAAATAACTCTTTAAGTATATTTCATAGAATATTATTCTACATGAATCACAATATGAATCTGTTATTGTGGATACAAAAACTTCATTCACAATTATATCCTATTTTAATCTTGAAGTGGAGTATCAGAAATGTTATGAGATATTGACATTTTATTTAAAATCAATCCCTATTCATACATAGCTAGTAAATTGTTACAATTTTATTGGCCCTCATGTCTACAGTATAGTAGTTTAACCCACATCAATACTTTAGTTCTTTCTGTAAAAGAAAAAAAAAAATTAGTCAAGTAATTGTCATGCTTTCCTAAGGGTGAAACAGTAAGCTATTATTTGATGTCCTTTAGAGTCCATACTGTTAATAATACCCAACACAGACACAGAAATGATAGCCAGTTGAGTTTTCCTTAAATGATTACTATAAAGTGAGTTTACATTGACACACATCCTCAGTTTTTATGTCATATTAATATTTATCATTTCACAGTATTTTTTGTCTCACATTACAGAAAAAATCTGATCATTTCTCCTATGGTCACTGATATTATCATTAGATAATATATTTTATGTAAATATTTGTGTATCTTTTTCTATACACCTTGACTTTTGTCTTATACATAATCAAAATACACACACACACACACATATGTGTGTGTATATATATATATATACACACTTAATAGAAATTAACCTTTTTATATGTTGGTAGATTTTCTTATTATGAAATCAGGAGCCTTGATTTGAATCCCAGCTAAACGATTTCCTCTTTATTTTCTCTGAAAAACAATATTTACTTAGGGCTCAGAGAGTCAGACAAACAAAACAAATGTTCTGTTTCAATCAGTCCTGTGTCATTTAAGTTCAATAAGGAATCATTATAAAGATCTAAATGATAATATAAATAATGCAGTTTTATATGGCATTTCAAATGTTTCCTCAGTCTAGAAGATTTAAAGTCTGTCTGTCCACAGCAGATGAAAGTTCCCAACTACAAGAAGATTTAGTAAAGCTCAGAAGGAAGCAGAAGGCAGGCTTACCCACCAGCTGGCTGGGGAAGGAGATCAGGATCCTTTGCTGGTTTGAAGCAGCACCACAGGGGCTTTCTCATCTTACTTTTGTATTTATTATTTTTAATTAATAAATAAATGATAGGTAAACATTGTATAGGTTTATGGGGTATACAATATGTTTTGACATGTGTATATATTTTGAAATGACTACAAGTTCTTTAAGATCTTCATTACACCATATACTTATCATTTTTATGGTGGGAACACTTCAGGTCTACCCTGTTAGCAATTTTTAAGTCTACAATATATTGTTATTAACAATATTCAATATGATGTTCAACAAATCTCTGGAATTTTACTTTTCTTGCTTAACTGAAATTCTGTGTCCTTTGACCAACATCTCCCCAATTCGCCTATCACCCACCCAGGCTCTGGTAACCACCATTCTACTCTCTGCTTCTGTGAGACTTTTTAGATCCTGCACATAAGTGAGATAATTCATTATTTGTCTTTCTCATCCTGGCAAATTGCACTTGACATAATATCCCCCAGGTTTATCCATGTTACAAACAACAGAATTTTCCTCATTTTGAGGCTGAAAGGTATTTCATTGTGTATATATACCACATTTTCATTATCCATTCATCCATTGATGAACACTTAGTCAATTATCTGCTTATTGAATGCAAATGGAGAAACTACCTATGAAGGCTGGCTTTCACTATTCATAAGAAGGTGGTGATAGTATGACCTTCTTCACAGGGCGGATATAATACTTAAATAGGCTTATGCATGTCCATACTGTAACCTAGGGTGAACATTCAGAAATAGCAACATTGTCAAGCTCTAAGTTGACTATTATGCTGCTTTTTATTTTTTTCTCAAATATATTTGATTTACCCTTTAAGCTAGTTTCATTTCTTCAATATTACTCTTGCCGACTTGCCCCCAGTGTATTTTGAAATAATATGTTGAACACATATTTTCCTGTCACTTTTCTCATCAGTCTTTTTTAAGTAGTTACTTCTGTCTCATTTTAAATATTAATTTATGTTGTATTTTAATAGATGATGATCTTACACAACATTGAACATGATACATGTGCTTTGCTATGGCTTTTTTTTAATGCAGAAACTAAATAATGTTTCATCATGTATCCAAAATCATATGCTGTATTCCAAAAATTTTCCATTCTCATTGTTCTCATTTATATATATTTGTAGTTTAAATTATCCATATGCTTTATTAAATGCAACTATACATTCTTTACTCTGCTTTCTTTTCCATCAAAATTATTTTCACAGCTTTATTTTCTTTTTATTATTTCTGTTTGGTAGTCTATACTTCCTACCACTCATTCAATGTGGTCAAGTTCGATGTGAAGATTATGTTTCTGTGTTAGCTTTTTAGCTTAGACAGGGATAGTATATGGTTTTAGAGCTGAAAATTAACTTCAAACGCATGAAAGCAATCTACTACACTTAGAGATCAGTAGTCTGAGAATCTCTTTCTTCTAAATAACAATAATGCCAATGATAATAATAATCTCTCTTAAAACAAGTACATTTCCTGGTTGATTGGCTAAAAATAACAGTGAGCTTTGGACAAGTGAAAAAAATATACAATGCATATACCTCCCCACTCCCAAAAATGATTGCAGTATTTCTGATAGGAGAGGACTTACCAAGAAAAATTTATCTGTCAATACTATTGAATTTTTCTTGACTCACAAACTAGTTACAAGGGATAGGAGATAAAACCTAAGGTCCTCCAAAGAAAGAAACAGTCACACACTTAGGAAGAAGTTCAACAAGAAAAACTTTGCTACACAGAAATAAAGAACAAAAATGATTGTTATGACATTAGAATAACATAGCATGGAGATTTTCTTTAACTAAATACTCACAAATTGGTTTGAAGAGTTTTTTCTATTGTTGTCACTGTTAATTTATACAACCTGTATATATTATTTAAAAACATCAAAATACATGTGTAATTTAAAATATTTTTTGATTATAATGTAGTTAGAAAATTGGCAGAAATAAATGCACATTTTCTGTCAAGAAGTTCAAGTTCATTCAGGCCTTAAAGGATTCCCATAGTTGAAGTTCAAGGGAAAATGAGTAGCTCACATTAAAACCCAGAAAACCTGTAGGGAAACAATATACTGTGAATAGGAACCAATAGCTGGAGAAAAAAAAAATTATATCAGAGGAATTTCTTTAGAAACATTCTGTAACTCTCAACAGGAAAAAGAGGACTCAGTATATAAAGGAGTAGTATCTTTTATACGCTCTTGAAAAAACTGTCAACATAGAAATCTATATTCAAAAAAACTGCGTTCAAGAACAAGGTATAAAGACATTTGCAGAAGCATAAAACACTAAACTGTAAAGTAATTCAGTGCCTCTCATAGTATAGAGCTTCATTTATTAAATATATTCAGCTATCGTTTGAAAAATAAAAATATTGATGAAATTAAATACTTTGGGTTTCTTCTCTTTATGCAATCATAAAAAAATCTCTGATCATAAAAACAGCCAGTTATCAAGTAATACATGTTTACTGAAAATTAAACCCAGAAGTCAGTTGATTATTTTATTTCTTACCAAATTTTTCAAGTGTTCATACTGATGACTGTTTCCATTACTTACATTATCTAATATATTTAGGCTACTGTTTCTTAACCCAATAATTGTCTTGTATTACTTTTACTTTCCTTTTTCTAATGTGTTACTATTAACTTTGCATTCATTCTTATAGTTGTCCTTATTCTCACTGTTTTGGCCTTATTCTGTTGGCTATTGTATTTTAGTTATATGTTTTATATATTTTAAATATATCAATCTCGTTACTAAATTGCATTTCTATGCTGTCATCCTCCTACTCTGTCTCTCTTTTACTCTTAAAATGCAAATATTTTATGCATATCACCTACTGGAATTGGCTACATATTTCTATCATATCCTTATCAGTCTATTTATAATAAAGTATTAATTCCTTTCATACTTCCATGAGTATTCAAATAGTTTGCCTTAATCTGTGTATCGTCTCATGATCTTAAGAGAAAAACAATGATAAGCTTTATCATATCATAATATGGTTTAATAGTTGAAGACTCCATGTGATTTATAATTGCCATTGCGTGGTACAGTTTAGCTGGCTATTTTTAATAACCTATGACAGTCCCTTTACCTAGTGTTTAGTCCCCTTGACATTTTGAAATTTTAAAATACGTCCTGCAAAATCCATAATACCTTGTTAATACTATACTTTTTTCAGTTTTATATGTAATTTTCTTTAATTTTAATGCCCCTCTTTTATCTTTTTTTAAATGCTCAAAGTTTGTCCAGCTTCTAACCTCCAGAATTCAGCTGTGAGATAATTACACTCAGATATATTCATTTTTCAATAAACACATTGCCATTATTTGAAGTTAAAATAATAGTAGTAACACCTTATATGTGCAAACAAGTGAAATTTCCATTAAATTTATTGCACAAAGTAAAATTTAATATTAATATATTTTGAACTTAAAAGGTATATTCAGGTTTAATTCAAAGCGGTGCTCCTAAAGAAATCATCTACACTGAAGCACTTTTTACTTTCCTTAGATCCCTATGATTTAAAGTTGAAACAAGTTAGAGAATTAATTTCTCATCATAGCCAAATATTCAGAAATTATAATAGTTACTAGCAGATGTTTAAAATAGTTCACCAACCTGTAAGATACACACAATAATGAAGTCAAAAAAGTGTGAGATTTATTGGCAAAATGATTCCTCCCTCAACTCACTTATTTAGTGTGTGTTCAAGAGTAAGATACTTACTTTAAAATTTCATTTTGCTACCTTTAAAATATATATATTTTTTAATTACAAGAGTTTTATGATGGTTAAATTGTTTATAATTTGGAAAGTGCCTAGTACTTAGCAAATACTATCTTATTTTCATCTCTTTTCTTACATCAATGTAGTGCTTTCCCAAATTTCTTGATTATCAAAAGTACTGATAATTTCAAAATCATGCTTTACTATGGCTTTTATTTATGCAGAGACTAAATAATGTTTCATCATTTATCCAAAATCATATGCTGTATTCCAAAATTTTAGTGAAATTCACTAAAACTCACTAAAACTTAGATTTCTCGGTCCTACCTCACAGTTACTAAATCAGAATCTTCTGTAAATCTGTAAGAGCCAGCATACATTTGTTCCTTAAAAAGTCACCGATGAAGGTCCCAGTTGAGATCACAGTTTGTTCTATCTTCTAACAAGTATTAGAATATATTAACAATGGCAAAATTCTTCCATGCTAGATTTGCTGAAATATTTAGAATTCATTTGCTTTTTCTATGTTGGTTATCATAAGAGTGTTTTAGTTATTTGTTTCCTTAAATGGCTTTTTATCTAAAGAAGCCTTATGCAACAGTTTAGAGCCATTTGGATATTTTCCAGAATAAAAATTGAGAAGCAATTACATTGAAATGTCCTGTATTGAAAGTATTGCTCATTCACCTCTTCTCATTCTGTACTATGAATCAGTGATAGATAATTATTCAAGTAATATATCATGTACTTTTGTAATAAAGAAAGTGTTGTTTTAGAAACAGTCATCTAACTGTACTGATATTTCAGCTGAGGGAAGTAGTGCCCAACAGATGCACACGAAATAATACATGCTAAAACCACAGCTCTAATTCTTGCAAAACATGTGATTTTGGACCATTTGTTTAACCCCATGGGATGCAAAACTTAGTGTATTAGAAATGAAAACCACAATAACTATAATAAAAGTCCATTTTGAGGATTATATGAATTCTCATTTTTATGTACCTGTGACACATATTTAAAGTTCCCCGCTCCTAGATTTGAAACTGATAAAATGCTTGAGGGTATTTTTTGAATGGAATTCTACTGCAATTTAATGAAGTACAACTCAAAATCCATGGATTTAAACTTTCTCTACAGTGCCGTTCTATAAAGATGATATCTCTTTCAGAATATTTAAGGACCTTTTCTAATCTACCTGGAATCTAAATACATTTTAACTTCTAGTCTAGTACACATAAGTTATTTATAAGTTATTGAATTGCTTTTTCCACAAATTTGTCATTCCACAGTCTGTAAAGAATAATTCAGAATAGTAGATAAAAGTAGCAAAATAGAAATGAAAAATAAATTACATGTAAAATAAAAGAGTAGGTTAAATGAACAAAACTGAAAGTTCTGCTGTTTTTAAAAAATTGCTATATATCAGGGAAGTACTAGAATATGGGTAGATTCAAAAATGATAAGTAGATTCAAAGCTTAAAGAGATGTTTTAAACAATTGAAATAGCAAAGGCTATTATTACATATGTGTATTTTAAAAAGAAAAACTAAAACAATATCCAAATTTAAATTTATAAATTATGAAAAATTCAGATAATACATAATATATGAACAACATAGTAAATTTAAAGAATATAGTAAAAAGCACATCAAACCTACACAAAGTTTATACCTATTAACTACTAAACACCATGACATTTAATATATATTTGAATTGTATTATATATATATATATTTTTAGAGCTTTTTCCCTAACATAATAAAATACAAAATGAAGAATTTAAAATCTATATTGATGTGCAATTAAACATTTTTGAACATAACATATTGTGACCAAAACATTATTAAAATATGTAGATCAATAAAGATTAATATAGATTAAATAGAGTTATCATGATTTAAATTTTGAAACAATTTCCTAGTTTTGTGTATGTAGGTTGATTTTTGTTTTCCATATTAGAAACAATATAGGAATGATGACGCTTAAAATACAGACCTTGCACACTTGTCCTGTCACTTCCTTACAATAAATTATAAAACTCATAATTCTCAGACCAAAGATTATCCGGGCTCAAAATGAAATAAAACCTGCAGATGTCATTAATAAATCTTAAAAAACAAAGATAATCACAATAAAAAAATAGCACATGGTATATAACAACATATATATAAAATTTTATGTGTTTGTATGTACATTTTTATTTTTAAGAGAAATGAATGAAAATTATTCACCCAGATTTTTTTTTTTTTTATGGGTGCTGGGATTTCAGGGAATCTCTCCTTGCTGTTTATATTTACTACATTAAACAATTATTTTACGTTTAAAAATCACACAGAAAAACACTTGTAATTTGCAGTATTAGGAAAACAAAGCAAAGTGAAAAGAAACACAAAACAGTGAAATAAATGAAAAAAAAATCAGCTCTCTTCTAAAGATGATATAATAAGAGATGTCAAAATGTGTTCAATATATTAGTGTGTTGTATATTTTCAACAGTTTCATATACATTCATTATTTTAAAAATACATATCTACAGGTTATTTTCCATTATTAAGCTACACTTGTGCCAAAACAGTTTGAAAATATTTTTTTCTAGCCCGAGTATTGTTAGGCTTTTAGACTCTGCTATCTGGATTGATGGAACTTCATTTTTTTTCCCTCAGGATAGCCCAAATA
Organism: Theropithecus gelada; assembly: GCF_003255815.1. Taxonomy (NCBI): domain Eukaryota; kingdom Metazoa; phylum Chordata; class Mammalia; order Primates; family Cercopithecidae; genus Theropithecus; species Theropithecus gelada. The sequence goes on from NC_037673.1 coordinate 95,683,134, forward strand.
TCCTTGGAGAGTGAAAGAATAAACTGGGATATTCACTAGAATGTGTGAGTATCCTATATCAAAACAAACCCACAACATAGATTTGCACAAATGTCCTAATACAGATGAATCTTAGCACTATACTATGAACACAACAGGAAACAAACCATTGCATGAAGCATTATATACTTTTTACAAAGTTAGAAACTACAATACCACATTTATTCTTCAGGAATACACTGTAAAATAAATAAAGGGCAAGGTGAATGCAAGATTCCTGATGAGGGACTCGAGTAGAGGAAAGTCTGGAGCTTGTGACAGTGCAGTGGCACTGGGCACCAAATGGTCAGATGTTAGACGTGGTTATTTTCAGACTGTAGCTTTGGTTTTCAATGATGAATATTTATTGCAAAATGTATTAATTAAATAATTAAACAAAACTAAGTCATTAATAGATAAATGACAAGAATGCAATAAGAAGAATTGTAATTAACAGGAGAGAGAAATAATTGTATTCTTTGAATTTAATTTCTACTTTAATGATTACTATTGTTTGAATTCTTTTCAAATAGTATGTAGCCTTTCTTTCTCCTTTGTCAGTTGCCTCTCCCCTCCATTATTCTATAGTGACACTTACCTTTTTATTATTTTTCATAATATCAAATTCTATCTTTTTCTTGAAGGAGGATTTACTAAGGACATTCAATTATAGTCTATCTCATTTGTCACTCTTTCAAACTTTGTGATAAGTGAGATGAACTGCGTTTTAATTTTAAAATCATTTACACGGAGATTCTTGTCCCTTTACAAAAGATGTTTCCATTACATACCTTTAGAAATGAGGCTGTTTTAAAGTTATTTCAAAGCAATAATTGTTTTTGTTTTATCAATAAATATTTAGATCATTGCTACAATTTGTGTTTGGCTCTCAATTTATAAACATACGTTAGGCATCCTTGCCTTATTTAAATAATTATCCCTCAATCTTTAAGAGTTTTGGAAAATGTATTTAGATAGCCATAAGATACCAATGGCATTTAGATTCATTTAGCTGCATTAGCAAATACCAAAAATGAAAGCTGTATTTGGACTCTCTAAAACTATTTATGTCACTGTGGTTTTAATTTGTAACATACACAGTAATATATGTTCTCACAGATAGAAATTTACAGAGAAAATAGGATAGGACATTTATGAAAATTGGAATATTTATCAAAAATGAACTGCATTTCCTTATGTGTTCACTAAGCTTAAATGTTAATGAAATTCTTCCTTTCAAATTATATCCACAAGGAAAATATTAGATAAGACCATGTTATCAAGGATGAAAAATGATTGAATTGCTGGTTTTACACTTAACAATCTGGAACAGAGATGTAGCTCAATGAGGAAAAAAGGGTATTTCAGATGTTACTGTTGCTTAGATAAAATGATATTTCATTCAAAGAAATAATCAACCTTGTGCACATTTGAAAAAAGCGATTTTTTTTTCATCACAAATGCCAACTGAACTGTAAATGGTGACATTTTGAATAAAGGAAAGTAAAAATAAAAATTGGTAAAGAAAATAATACTTATCAAAGTGTACCCTTCCATTACTTAGAACAAGCTCTCGGGATGCTGACTTTTATTATTTTAAGTGTTCCAATTTAGCTTCATTCAAATTGTTTAAACAGTTTTTAGCAGAATTAAACATATTGTTACACAAGAGTTCTTGTTATAAAATCTCAGTAAAATAGAAACATGGAGACTTCTCCTACCACCAACCTCCATCTGCCCAAATCCAAAACTACTGCAAATTTATAACTGCAGCAATGGCAACATTCTAGTCTAGACCAATTGTTGTTTCCCTAAGACAGAGAAGCTTAAATAGTGATGTTGTATATTTTGTAATTTGTTCTTCCTTTCTTTTAGATCATACAAGTGAAGCTGAAGGAACTTGATTAAAATTTGAATTATCAAAGAAATGGGGTAGAAGATAATAGAGAATTATAATACTAGTAAGTGTAGTTTATCCCACATTTAATGCCTGAGATTTCTACCAGTTTTATTTATGGTCAATATAAGACTGTTGCTTTATTATAATCAAAATAAATTTCTGCTTGAGTTATGATTTATTATCTTATTCTGAGAATATACCAATATCAATTAATTCTCCACTTTTTTAAAATATGAACTTCAAAACGTAGTTATTAATGTTTGAATCCAAAGTAACTGAAATAGGACACTTCCAGGAACAATAAATTATAATGACTGATAAATATACAGAAAGACATATGGAATGGGAGAGAGGAGAAAAGATTGATAAATACACAAACATAAATAATCTTCATGCTAAAATACTAAAATAAAATGAATATTCATTTGTATTAGCAATTACTGTTTGTTTCCTACATGTCATTCTTATACATCCCATTTCCCCTGAATTGGATGTATAAGACTTCAAAAGTTCATGTGATCTATTCATCCACATGTAATTGTTATAACCAATTTCATTGGCAATTGTTATAGCATTATGAATATTCCTCTAACTTAACGTAAGCTTATATAATTTGCAATTAATTTTTATCTACTTATTATTCAGCGTGTAATCAAGGAAACAGAAATGCTTCTAACTACAGGCTTACTTTGTTTTACTGTGCTTCACCTTTATACATTTTGCAGAGATTGCAGTTTTTACAGATTGAAGGTTTGTGGCAACCCTGCATTGAGCGAGTCTGTCAGCACCATTTTCCCAACAGAATGTGCTCACTTTGTGTCTCTGTGTCACATTTTACTTCTGTATCTCCGGTAATTCTTGCAATACTTTTTCAATATTACTGTATTTATTATGAAGATTTGCAATCAGTGATTTTTAATGTTACTATTATAATTCTTTTGAGGTGCCACATACTGCACCCATATAAGATGGCAAACTTAAAGGATAAATGTTGTGTGTATTCCGACTGCTCCACTAACTAGCCATTCCCCCATTTCTCTCCCTTTCATCAGGCATCCTTATTCCCTAAGATGTGAAAATATTAAAATTAGGCCAATAATAACGCTATAATAGTCTGTAAGTGTTCAAGAGAAAGGAAGATCCCACGTCTCTCACTTTAAATCAAAAGCTAGAATGAGTAAGCTCAGTGAGGAAGCAGGTCTCTTATGCCAAATAGTTTGCCAAATAGTGAATGCAAATGAAAAGTTCTTTGAGGAAATTTAAAGTGCTACTCCAGTGAATATATAAATGATAAGAAAGCAAAACAGCTTATTGCTGATATGGAAAGTTTGAGTGGTAGGGATACAAGATGAAACTAGCCACATTATCTTAAACCAAACATTAATCCAGAGCAAGGCCCTAACTCTCTTCAATCTGTGAAGGGTAAGAGAAGTGAGGAAAGTGCAGAAGAAATGTTGAAGCTAGCAGAGATCGGTTCATGAGTCTTAAGAAAAGAAGATGTCTTCAAAATATAAAAAAGTACAAAATGAAGCAACAAATGCTGATGTAGAAGCTGCAGCAAGTTATCTAGATGATCTAGTTAAGATAATGAGTGAAGTTGGCTACATTAAACGGCAAATTGTCCATGTAGACAAAACAGCTTTCTATTAGAAAAACATCCATTCTGCAGCCCATAAATCAAGTAGTAAACTTGACTCTCAAGTCTTATTATTTAAGTTATGAATTTCATAGGCTGTGGCTGCCATAGATAAGAATTTCTCTGATGGAACTGGGAAGACTATATTGAAAACATTCTGGAAGGGACTCACCATTATAGATGTCAATGGCATTAAGAACATTTGTGATGGAGGTCAAAATACCAAAATTTATAGGAGTTTGGAGTAAGTTGATTCCAACACTCATGGATGAATTTGAGAGATTTCAGACTTCAGGGGAAAGAAGTAACTGCAGATGTGGCAAAAACGGCAACAGAGCTAGAACTAGAAATGGAGACTGAAGATGTGACTAACTTGCTAAAATTTCAGAATAAAACTGTAACGAATGAAGATTTTCTTCCTATCAACGAGCAAAGAAAGTGGTTTTTTGAAATGAAATCTACTCCTGGTGAACACACTGTGAATCATGTTGCAATAACAACAAAGAATTTAGAATTTTATGTACACCTATTTGATACAATAGCAGCAGGGATTGAGAGAACTGACTGCAATTTTGAAAGAAGTTCTTTTGTGGGTAAAATGCTATCAAACATCATTGCATGTTACAGAGAAATCTTTCATGAAAGGGTCAATTTCTGTGGCAAACTTCATTGTTGTCTTATTTTAAGGAATTGCCACAGTCACCCTAAATTTCAGCAACCACCACTCTGATCAGTTAGTAGTCATGAACATTGTATTAGTTTGTTATCACAGTGCTAATAAAGACATACCCAAAATTGAGTAACATATAAAGAAACAGGGTTTAATTGACTCACAATTCCACATGACTTAGGAGGCCTCCCCATGATGTGGAAGGCAAAAGAGGAAAAAAAGTCATGGCTTCCATGGAAGAAGGCAAGAGAGAGCTTGTGTGCAGGGGAACTCCCATTAGATCTTGTGAGACTTATTCACTACCATCAGTTTGCATCCTGAATGGACTAAAAGTAGGTGCTTATAAAAAAGGGAAGAAATGTAACTATGTGTGGGAAACAGGAATTAGGGAGTGGTAAGGAAGAGAAGCTGGTAAACAGGAATCATGACGGATGAGGGGTCTGGCATTTTATTGTCTGAGGGTCAGTTTATTTAGGAAGTAATTCAGATAAGACAAATGTAAGTTTCAAGCTTTAAAACCAGGAGGGTCAATATCTATGCCTATCCAAAAAACAGTAAACATCAGTTCCATAGGCCAGTTGTGGCAGTTTCAGTGCTTTCTTTTATTTGTAGTGATGAACATCTCCAGAGTCTTTTAAAAAATAATCTCATACCGTAATAGCCTTCATTTTAGAGTTAAGGGAGTCAGTGTGGAGATTTTAACAGGGGTAAAACATACATATTCAAATTCTGCATTCAGGAAGATAAGAAATTAACTATATCATAACTTTGTAGGTTTTCTCTATCATCTAATCCATTAACTCTCACTCTGGTAGACTGCAATGGTTTTTCATTTACCCAGGTATAGCAATAACTTTGAGAATGTTTCTAATAATTTCCCCAATGCCTTAGTATTTCTCTTTTCCTAGTACACAGTCACCTTGGTCAGAAACTGCATGTCCCTTTGTGGAGGGGTGGATTCAATTTTATAAAATAAATTAATGGCTTGTTGGTTCTTTTTTCAAAGAAACCCATATCTCCATCAATTGAGGGCCTGGAGTTCATGAAGCTGAATTTGTTAGGTCTAGAAGTTGAGTATGGAGCTATGACTTAATATTTCCTGATAGAGATAATCCCCATCTGTTGATACTATAGAAGGTCTGGTTAAGTGATTAAGAGGTGGCTGAGTAGCACATGGATATAATAAATCTACTGCAACCTGCCAACTGCCAAAGCCTTCATACTCTCTTCTCTGCAAGGGCTTCTTAAAATGTAGTTCACATGGATAGAAAGCAGGATATTCTATGAATATTAGTTGTAAAAAATTAGTTTCAACAAACTAAAAAAAATAGTATTTCCTTCCTTAAGAATATAAGCTACAAGCCAGTAGTATTAGTAGCATCTGTGATTTTTGTCACCAATAGAAAAATGTACATGATATTATGCTTATATTTCAAAATACTATAGATAGATAGATACATAGATAGATAGATAGATAGATAGATAGATAGATAGATAGATAGACAGACAGATATCCTACTTTGAAGACACAGTAGTGGTAAATCTATTATGTTTTGTTACATAATATAATATTAAACACCACACATATTAACTGTACCACATTTTTATTTTTATTTTTGTTTTGAGATGGAGTCTAACTCTGTTGCCCAGGCTGGAGTGCAATGGTGCGATCTTGGCTCACTGCAACCTCTGCTTCCCAGGTTCAGGTGATTCTTTTGTCTCAAGCCTCCCAAGTAGCTGGGATTACAGGCGCATGCTGCCACACCCGGCTAATTTTTTGTATGTTGGTAGTGATGGGGTTTCACCATGTTGCCCAGGCTGGTCTCGAACTCCTGAGCTCAGGCAATCCACCTGCCTCAGACTCCCAAAGTGGTAAGATTACACATGTGAGCCACAGGGGCCAGGCCTAACTATACCACATTTTTAAATTCACACATACTGTCAACCTAATTAGCTTTTAAAAAATAACCTTTAGTCTTTTACCTTATCAATGTAAAAAGTTATTTGCTACAGAGGTCCATAGCTTAATCAGATAGAGGGATTCATGGCCCCTATGCACACACATGTACACACCCCACCAAAGGTTTAGAATCCATACTCTAATATATACAAGGACATTTTTGGCATCTCAGGATTAGTGATCATGGACAACCATTGAATAAAATCTTCAATTAGCCAAGACAGCTGTTAAAACCATCCAAGGGCTCAAACTAACACATTAAAATTTGCCTCTAAGGTAAGTACAGCCATATCAATAATTTAAGACATATATGTTCTCCTTGATCTAATACCCTTACAACCTATTAATTTCCAAACATACTTTCAAGTCCTTGCCAATTCAAATTGGGAAAATTTTGCAGTCCCTTTGGTATACAGGCTATCTTCCTTGGAGGAAAATTTGTAATACTCTCTTTTAGGCGTGATGTGATTTAAATTTCATTATAGGCTTAAAAGCACTGACTAATGTAGTTCTTAAATATAATGAGCTTTGCCTTATGAGAACACAGCCATGTCAGAAACATAAATAATTTTTATGATAGGGAAAGCTAATTTCCTCCAAGAGAAGACTTTCAGGAGAGAGTCAAGCACAAAGTGAGCAAGCAATAAGACCTCTTCCATCATTGTTGCCATCACTGTCATCATCATCACCACCTTCTTAATTTCAAGAACTGATTTTTATTTTAATATTTCAAAATTGGAGAGGGGAAGGAAACATCAAAACATGAACAAAATGCAGTTAATTTCTATCTGAGTACCAGACTAGCAACATTTTCTTGCTACTCTGTAACATCTCTATGTTTTGGCCTTACTGTCTCTGCCAGCAATCCATGATTCTCAAGAAAACTTTAAATTGCACTTTTGTGCCAGGATTCTCATCCCCCTTTGGTGCTTCCACTGTATTTTGTGTAATGCTTCACTGTCCTCTATTTATCGGATTTATCTACTCATCTGTATTAAGGTGATTATGCTCAGTGTTTTCATTCCTGATTTTAAAACTACTGCTCCAGTCTCTCAGGGTTGATTCACTCAAATGAAGGAGTAGAGGGGGTAGGATGCTTCCAATATTTTATTCTCTATTTATACTGTGGCACATAAAGGAGTGAATATACAGATATAATTTTCATTTTCAGTGGTGATTTGTAGGAAACATGTACAGCCTATTTTCCAAGTCATCCTGACTTAAGCTATGTTCATATTGAGCTCTACCAGAACTTTACTTTAAGATAAGGGGGAAAAAGCATCAATACTTGCCCAGCCATCAAGAAAGTTGACATTTATAACTTGGCTATTGATTTCTATGTGTATCTACCTACCAGTTATAGTCCTAGAAGAGGGAAAGGATGATTTAGGCAGATCATAAATCTCTAAAAACATCTGGACCTCACCCTTGGTGATGCACATATAGTAGCTAAGATGAACTACTTACCTGTGCTTCAGAAGGCCTCAAATTCATCAGGTTAAACTTGCTAGAGGATTAGGAATAACTGATGGTAAGTAAGGAAAATCAGATGATGTGCAGTATCTTCAAAGTTAGAATAATTAAACTATTCTAAATAACATTATTCTTAAACTACCCATATAAATATTCAGAATATTTTTTTAAAAAAGATATTCCTTAGAATTTTGAAACCTGATAGAGATTGATAACAAGGAAAATGGTATCTGCACAAGCTACAAAATCAATACCTTCTGAGCAACTTGTATTTTCTAAAGACAAAAAAGAATCATTGTGTTTAAAGAAATGAAAAGTCATGCTTCTTCCAAGAATCCATTATTTTCAGTGCCTTTCCTGAAATGATGCTTACCACTCCTGCAGACTAAACTAGATAAAATATAATTTCAAAGTACAGTAAAGACAAAAGGCAAAAATAGAAATCTAATTCTTAGAAGGCATGATGAAATAAGATGAAACTGTGAGAGCAACCACTTTTATCAATAAAGGGAAAATGCATTAAGGTGCTGTTTTAGTTTGTTCTTGCACTGCTATGAAGAACTACCTGAAACTGGGTAATTTATGAATAATAGGTTTAATTAACTCACAGTTCTGCATGCTGTACAGGAAACAAGGTTCGGGAGGCCTCAGGAAACTTACAATCATGGCAGAAGTGCAAAGGGAAAGCAGGCATATCTTCCCATGGTGCCAGGAGAGAGAGAAAGTAAGAGAAAAGGGGGAGGTGCTACATACTTTCAAACAACCAGATCTGGTGAGAACTCTGTCATGAAACAGCATGCAGGGGATGTTGCTAAACTATTAGAAACCACCCCCATAATCCAATCACCTCCTACCAGGCTCCAGCTCCAACAATGGGGATTACAATTCAACGTGAGATTTGGATGGAGACACAGAACCAAATCACATCAGGTGCATAATGTATATACTATTTTTATGACCAATTTTCTTTGTTTCTGCAATGTAATGTTTTAAGTCAAGATTTGAATATTATTCTATAATGTTCAGTTTTTTTTGTACTTTTTTTCACTTTCATTACAGCAAAGCAATAAAGGATTGCAATAAAAGTCACATAACTTATATTGGTATCTGTTATCTTTGTCCTCCAATATATGCATACTAATCAAGATATCTTAAAGTGACAAATTTGAAAAAGATACAATGGTGTATTAAAAAATTACAGTATGTCTGAAATACCAAATATCATTTTCTATATCCTGGGTTTTAATTTAGTATGTCAAATGGACACCTCTGTTATATTGAGGGGAAATATGCCACTGAATTTGTTGATTACACTTAACAATGGCAATATATATGAGGCCAGTTTGTCAGTTTGGCCTGTCACTTGTAGGTTAAAGCATGTATACACTGGTTTCACTATTTGATTGATGAATGATGCTATGATCAAGTCTGGCAATTCATTTTGTTCGTTAAACCTGTCAAAACAATGAACTGAGCACGAGAGAGTATATTTTTTCTCATTAACAGTTGCTACCTGTTCTATTTTAAGTACATGTGATGCTATAAATTCTCAACGACCATTTACCTAAATTTAGTCAAGGACAAAGACAGCCTAATGTGGTGAGATAATCCTTTCTTACAATGTTTATGGCACAAGTTGATTATTTATTTAAGTAAAAACGTATTTGCATCAAATATAATGTAAGTTTTGGTAATCGCCTCAGAAGAGTATCATGACATTAATTGTGAATACTTAGGGCAGTAAAAGCTTCCTCTAAAACACTTAATAAGATAATTTCAAAGAAACTACAATAGAGTCTTACAATGGAAAATTAATATAATTTTTAATGTTTAATTTCAAAATTACATTATTCTACCTGGTATGCTATTGTATTTTTTTCCTGTTATTTTGCTGTTTATTATATACTTTTTTCTTGCCATAGACCTATCTGAATTCTTTATCTAATATTTTTTGATTTATGAATAGCCACTTATTTTCATATTTATTTGCACAATTTTAAACTCTCTCTAAAATTTTATATACATACCCCCCATACACACTCCCCCTCTTAATATAATGTATCTAGCAAGATAAATAGGTAATTATAAACCATATCTCCACTTGCAAAATTTTAAATTCATTTAACAGTGAAATTTATGCTGCATTAGGAAATTTTCTGCAATTATAACTGATCATACACTAAATTTTATCACTTCTTCCTACCTAATTGTTCAGTTTCTTCTCTATAAGGATTAATAGGAGTGACATCTGTGCTATGGACTTATCTACTAAGACCATAAGAGGATGCTCTAGAGATGCAGTCTGCAATTTAAATAAACTGCTGCCCAGCTCGCAGTTGGATTATAGAAACTTTGACCTTACTGTAGGGAAAGTTTCACTAAGTATAATGTTGGTGATTTTTTAAATTCGATTATACCCTTATCAAAATATCAAAATGGGTATCTTATTAAAACAACAAAGAACAATTATTTAATAACAAGTATTTTATATAAATATACATAATTTGATTATGATTTAGAAATTACAGATTCAATGTTTACATATAATATTCTCAATTAAACTTTGACTTTAATAAAAGCACTATTAACTTGCTAAAGTTTATTCTCAGGTTTGTGTAGTGCAAACTCATAATTAAATCCTTTCTAGGCTTACCCAGTCTTATTTGATTTTAACTGCAATACCATGATTTTCAGCCAAATAAACTACTCAAAACTGCTTTCAGGTACAGCTTTTTATCTATACAATTCAATTTTTAAATACAGAAATGTATAATGAAATTACCACTTACCTTTGTAGGAGATATAAATAATTCCTTTAAACCAACACCTATTTTTAAATTTATATATATATATTTTTACATTTATTTTAGATTCAGGCACACAAGTGTAGGTTTGCTACATAGGTAAACTTTTGTCATGGAGTGTTATACAGATTATTTCACCACTCAGGTATGAAACCTAGTACCCATTAGTTATTCATCCCGATTCTCTCCTCCCACCCTCCACCCTCGGATAGGCTGCAGAGTGTGTTGTTCCCCTCTATCTGTCCGTGTGTGTGTGTGTATATATATATATATTTATTAAGCGATTTTTCATATTTATTCCGTTAAATTGAATGGGAAATGTCTGAATCTTGGAGCACTATTCATCAATGCAAACAAGTAGAACAATTTGTTCACCAACACTACTTTCTGAATAAAAATGCAAGATATTAACTCAAAAAAAAAAAAGGAACACAGCGTCTACCACCTTTAAATAGTAACATACCAAATTCCACATTGGCCTTGAGAAAACTCATGAACTTTCCATTCTGCATTAACCATTACTTTCTCAGCCCTGCAGGAAATATTTTAAAATAAACATTTTGGTTTTAAATATCATAACAACATATATCTTTTTATGATTCTTAAATATATACATATGTGTGTGTGTGTGTGTGTGTCTGTGTATCCTTGGGGTAGTGAAATATTTCTTGAGTAAGTTAAAGGCAGAAATGAAATAAAGAAAGAAAAATGAAAAGTAAAAAGGAAGATTTTAAAGAATTTTTTTAATGATCAACTTTTCCATTCAAAGTCATCTTTGAAGCTCACATCATAAAAGATTAACTTAATAAAAAGCCACAGTAACCCTGAAAAAAGATATGAAGTATTTATTTTGTGTTTCTATAATAATTTATAAAGAGAGTGATTTAAAGTATTTTTCCCTTAGTTTGGAATTTTGTACTAGTTTTCATTTTATCGTTCTTTTACTAGAAATATATGTTGAACATGGCCAGCTGTGACTTGTTTCTTGAGGTACTATACCTAAAGCATTTTAATTAAAATAAAGTTTAATGTAGAATTTTGGATGATAGAAGTCAAAATGAAAATTTTATGCCACTATCAGAGAAAAATGTTGGCCAAAGTAAAAATATGTAACTATTTCATATAGCAAACAAATGACAAATTCATTCTAAACTTGACCTTTCAAAAATTCTGTATTTTCCTTATAACATTACATATTTGTATTCACATTTTTTATTAACTATCAAAATTACACAACCAATATATTAAAAAAAAAAAAAGTGTATTGTGTGTATTGTGTGTTTGACCCAGGAAGCTTGGAATACAAATGCTTTACCATTGCAGGCAAGAAACAGTCATATTGGCCAGTTTCAACCATTTTATGGCTGTAGGTATTTGAGAGCTATCTTAGACAATTTCTGTAAAACATCATATATTAATATTGGAGATACTAAGAGATGATGGGGTAAAACTATAAAATTTTGAAAAATGACTGGGGAATGCATGTTTTATTTCTAACAATATCAGACTCTGTCCTTTTCTTGTAGACTTTATATTCTCCAAATAGACTGTTCTAACTTAAACCTTGGTGTCTTTACTTATCCTTTACAACCTGTCTAGAATTCCTATGCTCCCAAATACTGTTAACTTTCCAAGTCAGCTCAAACATCGCCTTTTATCATTCCTAAGAAATAGCCAGTCTTTAACATAATGGCAGAGTGTACATATTCCTAAACCCTTATTGTGAAAACCATGTATTTATTATGACTTATAATCTGTTTGAAGACTTAGACTGTGAACATTTTGAAAAAAGAAAGATTGTCTATGTCTCTTTTTCATTCACAGGCTTAAGTCAGTGCTTGGCAAAATGTAGAAACTCAGTAAATGTCAACATACAAGAGAAAAAAAGAGAATAAAAATAAGAAAGAGTCAAATGATATGTGAAGGAGAAAGAAGAGGGAAAAATGAGACAAAAAGAACATTAATTGGATGGCTGTGAAAATCTGATATTTTAAGAAGATAAGGAAAGGCTACATGGTAGAAATCTGAAGTTGATTATATGTTTTCATACGTTTGAGGGAGAAATCATTGAGGGATTTGAAATTATAAAATATGATTAAGAATGGCCCTTTGAACTTCCTATTTTAGTAGTTTCATATCATACTGAGCATTGCTGGAAGAAACAGGTATACTGGGTCCATGGTCTCCATAAACATCATGAACAAGAGTAACTCACTTTATCTTCTTTAACTTTGGAGCTTCTAGATAAAAATTGTATTTAAAAAAAAAATAAAAACAGTGATTCTAATTTAGGAATATAAAATTCTTAGTGAAAAATTTCCATTTTACTAATATGGCAAGAGAGATTCAGAAATGTTAATTGGCTTGCCCAAAATTCTAAATGTAAAATGCAAACCTACAGACTTCTACAAGATAACATAGGAAACAATCTTGGTGACTTTGAATTAGGTGATGACATTTTAGACATGATACCAAAAGCGCAATCCCAGGAATAAATAATAGATATGTTGAACTTCATTAAAAATCAAATATTCTTATCTCAAATGACGCTGTTAAGATAAACAGGCAAGCCACAGAGTAGGAGAAAATATTTGTTAAATATATTTTTGATGAAGGACTTGTATCTAAAATATGCAAATAACTCTTAAAACTGAAGAATAAGAAAACAAATCAATTAAAAGATGGGCAAAAGGCCTAAAAAGACGCCCCACAAAAGGCAATATACAAATGGAAAATAAGCACATGATACCATGCTTAGTATTATACATAATTAGGGAAATGTAAATTATAACATCAAGATAGCATACATGCCTATTGAAATGGCCCAAATTCAGCATACTGACAACACCAATCTACACCAACAATCTACCAATTCAAATGCTAATCTTTCAGAAACACCATCACAGACACTCCCAGAAATGTTTTACCAGAGGTCTGGGCATTCCTCAGCACAGGCAAGTTGATATGTAAACATAACCATCACAGGCTGGGCAAGGTGGCTCATGCCTTTAATCCCACATTTTAGGAGGCTGAGGTAGGTGGATCACCTGAGGTCAGGAGTTCGAGACCAGTTTGGCCAACATGGTGAAATCCCATCTCTACTAAAAATACAAAAAATTAGCTTGACATGGTGTTGGGCGTCTGTAATCCTGACTAGTAGGCATGCTGAAGCAGGAGAATCACTTGAACCTGGGAGGTGGAGGTTGCAGTGAACCAAAATCACGCCATTGCACTCAAGCCTGGGCAACAAGAGCAAAACTCCGTCTCAAAAGCAAAAAAAAAATAAATAAATAATAACTATCGCAGATTGTAACAAATGCTCACTCTAACGAATATGTTAATAATAATGGGAATGTGGGGAGAGAGCAGGTGAAGAGCATGTGGGAATTCTCCGTACCTTCTGCTCCATTTTACTGCAAACCTAAAACTACTCTATAAAAATTAAATCTACCAAAGGGGAAAACAAAACAAAAAAACATTGAACCGAGCTGTATGCTTTCTAATCATAAGAGTACTGGTTTAAATGATCACAGTATAAAATCATTGAGTCAAAAAACATGTTAAAATCTTTGATGCAATAAGTAGTGTCACAGTCAGTTCCAGAATTAGATGTACTTTCCAGAAAATGACATTGTTTCTTTCTCTGCACTTTAAAGTTGGACTACATATATAAGAACGTATTGTTAGTAAAATACACCTGGAATCAAAAACATTTCATAATAGGAAGAATAATAGCCAACATATTAGAAAGGACTGATATTTATCTAAGAGCACATAAAATCACATCTCATGGAAATCAAACTCAGGTATTTTAAGATGAATTAATGTCTGTGTTCTCATTCTTTCCCATCAGCTTTTTTTTAAATGGTATATATTTGTTATATATAAAGTTTCGGTGCTGCAAAAGGAATAGCACTTCAATATAAAATTTTCTTTTTAATTATCAGCAAAGCAAGTTACTTCTATAGAAGGGTGCCCTTACAGATGGAGCAATGGTGAGAGCACACTTGGACAAGGGAGGGGAAGGGGTTCTTATTCCTGACGCATGTGGTCCCTGCTGCTGTGTCATTCCGCTGTTGGCTAGGGTTAGACAGCACAGGCTAAACTAATTCCGATTGGCTAATTTAAAGAGAATGGCAGGGGGAGTGCTTTGCCAGGAGTCACGGCAGAGTAGGTGGCAGGTAATCTAAATGAGTTAGGGTGGAGCGGGTGATCTAAATGAGTCAGGGTGGAGTAGGTAATGAAAAAAGATTGCTTTATGAGGAAGTTAACTCTAAAAGTAGAAGGCAAATAATTGAATATATTGACATATTAATTATTTGAAAAGTAATTTAGAACTCATATCTGATGTATTTAAAGTGTATAATATGATGTGCTGATGTACATGTAGTGAAACAATTCCTACATCAAGCAAATTAGCATATTCATTGTCTCACATAATTACTTTTGTGTGTGTTTGTGTGTGGTTAGTTCTTAATGAAGTTGTTCATGTCTTCTCACTGGCTATCCTTACTCATCCCTAACTGTATAAAGAAAATATAAACACTCTTCTAGGACTAAACTATATCAGGTCTACTTTTATTTTTGCTTCTCTAATGAAACCCTGAATACAATTTGAGTGCAATATAATACCACAGGAATTTTCTGAGTGAACAAATTTCTTGTCTACTCCTGGGTGGAGTTGTTGGAAGTTCATAGTAATTATGAAATATTAAAACCTAAAAAAATGAGCCTTCAAACTCCAGCTATGATACACTTCTGGTGAACAGTCAAAGTTTAATATATATGACGAAACCAAATTTTCACATTTTTTAAACAAATCTGGACTATTTTATTATTAAATATAAAAGAGATTTCTATGATGAACAGCTTGACAAATTTACAAAAAGGGGCTATCAAAAATATTCAATGTATACACAGAACAGAATAAATTAAAACACTGATATTTTGTAAAACTGAAGAATTGTTTGGAAAAAAATGTTATTATTGTTTGGAAAATAGAATGTTTCTCCAAATAAATTTCTAACACTTGACAAAATAAAATTTTAGCATGCATACATCCTAAATTTTTGTGTGCTTCACAAGGGTTAAGTATTTATTTTGAGTGTACTACACAGCTTCAATTTTTTGGTACACATTTACAAGCAGCACAGTAAATTTATACAATATCATACATAGATACTAGCACAAGTTATATAACCTGAAATATGAACTCTTGAGGAACTAGGATTATATTTATTATTTTTCTATCAAGTATCACATACTTTAAAAATTCCTTTCAATTATTTTTTAATTGACATATAAAACTGTATGTATTTATCATGTGCAATGTGAAGTATATATACACATTGTGAAATGACTAAATCTCACTAATTAGCATATGTATTACCTCACATAGTTATTTTTATAGTGAGAACATGTATACTCAGCATTTTTAAATAAGTCAATAAATTGTTATTAACTACAGTCACCATGTTGTACAATATACCTCTTGAATTCATTCTTCCTATCTCACTGATATTTTGTATCCTTTAACAAACATCTCAACAACCACCCTGTCCCCCAACCACCCCAGTCTCTGGTACCCACAATTCTACTCTCTATTTCTATGAGATGAACTTTTTTAGATTCTTCATATGAGTAAGATCATGCAGTATTTGTTTTTCTGTGCCTGGCTTGTTTTACTTAACATAAACCTTTTCAGGTTTATCCACATTGTCACAAATAACAGGATTTCCCCATGTTTATAACTGAATAGTAGTTTATCATGTATACATGTTGAGTATCTCTTATCTAAAATGCTTGGGATCATAAGTGTTATGAATTTCAAGTTTTTTTTGAATTTTGGAATATTTGCAAATACATAATGAAATATCATGGGGATTGAGCCCAAGTCTAAACACAAAATTCACTTACATTTTATATACACCTTGTAAACGTAGTCTGAAAGTAATTTTATACAATATTTTTAATGATTTTGTGTATAAAACAGTTTGTGTACATTGAACCTTCAGAAACCAAATGTGTCACCATCTCAGTCACCCATGTGGACAATCTGTGGTTGCTTAGCATCACCATCATTCCTGACCCTGAATTTATGTGGTACCAATAAACAATCATTTTTCTACACTTACACA
Source organism: Theropithecus gelada (assembly GCF_003255815.1). NCBI lineage: Eukaryota > Metazoa > Chordata > Mammalia > Primates > Cercopithecidae > Theropithecus > Theropithecus gelada. The sequence goes on from NC_037673.1 coordinate 95,699,732, forward strand.
TAAAATAGTCTCGAACTCCCGGGCTCAAGCAATTCACCCACCTCAGTCTCCCAAAGTGCTGGTATTACAGGCATGAGCCACCACACCCAGCCACAATTTTTTAGTGAACACAGAATTGTTTGAAATGATACATTAAAACTTGATTACTCACATATTAAATATCCACTTGAGGCAATAATGATAACAGCAATTTATAGCTCACTGAATATTACCTTTGTGACATTTCATGGTTAAAGATATTCTGTCTATTAATTTAATTACTCTATATGCAGTGACTTGGACATTAGAAAGTATGAATTCACAAAATCATCATCAACTTAATATTTATGACAATGGAGATCACAAAAATTTCCCCAATAGTATGTTAATTTTAGCCACTGAAAATGACCAATCTAGAAAATAAATCTATCCATCTGCACATTTCAGATATACTTGTAAGAATCAACATAATTAAAATTAATTGCACAATGCAAACCTTAAAACCAGAAGGGTAGGAAACACGGGACCAAATTTTAATGATATAATCTGCTCATTCCTTCAATTCTGTCACTTTATTTTTTCTTAAGGGTTTGTCTTAAATAGATGGCATTCCACTTTTCTCTGAGGTGCTCTATAATCCTTATCATTCTCTCAAGTATGAAACTTACTACCTTCTCATGATTTACACACTTAGCCTTTTGGAAGATGAAAGCCATTGAAGTGATTTGTTGGTTTCTTGATTGATTTTGTAATGCTAAACTACTTCGCAGTTGCTGTCCTAAGTCAGAATATCTACACTTCCCATTAACTCTTGAATCAAAAGGATTAATGTGGTAGTAGAAAGAGATGTATTCCAAAGCTGAAATAAAACTAGAAATCTCCCCAAAGCAAAGGGCATGTACTTACATTGAATAAACTATGCAAATTATAAAAATAATATCTCCTTATTAAAAAGGCAGAAAAATTGTCTCAAGGAAGTACAACAGTTAATCTTATAAAACTGTGCAAATATGTGTTTATGGTACATTTCTAAGTTTCTTCATAAATATGTAGTACAAGTCAATCTTGAGTAAATAAGAAAATAATTTAAACTGATTCCTTCTCCTTGTTTCAGTTGGGACAAAGCTGAAAGACCACCTCACCTTCATATTTCATGATGTCAACTGAAGACTGTTGAAACTGCATCAAAATTAATTTTTTTTTCCTTAATCCTGCTTTTATCTCTCCCTTACATGTGTTGTTACTTCCCAACAGACTTACTGCCCATAAACCTCCATCTCAAAGTTTGTATCTTGGGAAAGAAGACCTAAGATAGTCAATGCCAGTAAAGCTGAAAGAAAGCGGACTCTAAAATAAACATTTTGTGTTTGATCAACCTGTCAACCAGAGAGCAATGAGGAGTCCTTTATAAGTTTGTAAGAGACATACACATGCACACTACTGAGTTAAGTGTCAGTAGAATAATGATTTTGGAATATATGTAATAAAGATAACTATTAAAAATTATATATGGATAAGATATTGGGAGGAAATATAAAATATTGGTTCTATGTCATTTGATGGAAATATAATTTTTCATCTTTATACTAATTTCTTATTCATCATTTTAATGAAATGATACATAAACTAAATTAATAAATTAAACCAGTAATTAAATTCAAACTTATTATATTCTCAGATTTATTATTTTTATCCCTGTTTTCAGCATGCAACAGATTTCAGTCAACCCCCATAGAACATCACACACCTGTAAATTAATCTCTGGAAAGTCTTCCTTAATTTTAGTAAGCTCTAAAATGAACATTTAATGCCACAATTCAGGATTTTATATGATTCTTTTACATAAATGCATATTTGACAATCCTGTTTCATGTCTCATTATGAAGACTTGTGATGATATAAGAAAGCCATTTCACCTACTCTCTGATTTAAATGAGTGACACCCTTTATGTCTTTCCTATGCATTTCCACTAGCCATTATGACATTTTTGTCTGTGACGCAATCATTGGCTTAATAGAAAAACTACCCATCAATTATCTTCTTCCATACTCTTCTCTCTATATCACCCTAGTCTTCTTATAGCATATAATTAAATTTGCTGCATTAAATATTATCAACAATCTCTCTCTCTCTTTTTTTTTTTTTTTTTTTTTTTACGGAGTCGTGCTGTGTTGCCCAGGCTGGAGCGCAGTGGCGTGATTTCTACTCGCTGCAAGCTCTGTCTCCCGGGTTCACGCCATCCTCCTGCCTCAGCTTCCCGAGTAGCTGGGACTACAGGCGCCCGCCACCACACCTGGCTAATTTCTTTGTATTTTTAGTAGAGACGGGGTTTCACCGTGTTAGCCAACTGGTCTCGATCTCCTGACCTCGTGATCCACCCGCTTCCGCCTCCCAAAGTTCTGGGATTACAGGCGTGAGCCACCGCGCCCGGCCATCAACAACCTCTTAATTGCCAAAAGTAGCATCTTCTTTTCTGCCTTTGGATTACCTAATAGAGTGCTTCACCCTTGAGTGTCCTTCATGGTTGAACTGTGTTGTTGCTGTTTTTACTTTTGTTGCTGTTGTTGCTGTTCCCAGGGGATTTTGTTAGTTTTGCCTTGCTATTTAACAGCCTTCTCCATGCTGTCTTCTAAAAAATCACACCCAACTCTCATACCCAGTCATATTTAATTATACCTTTAAATGCTTTCTAATATGTCATCTCCCTTTCATTCTCATAACCAGTGTTTTAGATAACTATACTTATCATTTTCCCACAGACTGATTCAATGCTCGTATTTATTTATTTATTTATTTATTTACTTATTTTTGAGATCTTGCTCTGTCGCCCAGGCTGGCGTGCAGTGGTGCGATCTTGGTTCACTGCAACCTCCGCCTCCCGGGTTCAAGCGATTCTCCTGCCTCAGCTCAAGAGTAGCTGGGACGACAGGCGCATGCCACTACGCCCAGTTAATTTTTTGTATTTTTAGTAGAGACGGGGTTTCACTGTGTTAACCAGGATGGTCTCGATCTCCTGACCTCTTGATCCGCCTGCCACGGCCTCCCAAAGTGCCGGGATTATAGGCATGAGCCACCGCTCCAGGCCCAATATTTAAAATTATACTTATTTTCCATCCAGCCCTCTATCCACCCAATCATTTACATCTGCAGCTGCTAGATTAACATTTCAAAATCACAGTTCTGTTCATATCAGACACTTCTTCAAATCATTCACTGGCTTACTTCTGGAATGTGTAGTTCTTTACTGTGAGCCTTCAATTTATTTTCCAATCCCCTTACCTGTAATTATATTCAGATGTTGCTGTCTACTACTTGTTTCCAGAATATTTCAGATATTTACAAAATGAATTTGCTTCAGTTCTTCAAAATCTGAAGTGGCCTCTCCCTCCTATGGGTAAACTTCTCAAAGGTGTTTTGTTGTTGTTGTTGTTGTTGTTGTTCTTTTTAAACATTACTTTCCTTAGTGTGTCTTTCTTGATTCTCTCTGCACACCCCTTATGTACATGGAACTTTGAAATTCCTAATCTCCTTGCCTGGAGTGATATTCGCCAAGTAAGTTCAAGATTGGATTTTGTGGGGATCTGGGTCTTGACTCATCATTCTCTCACAGATGTTTTCGTTGATGTAAACTAGTATACTCTACATAGCACTTCTCAGTGTCTAAAATTATCTCTTTGTTGTATGTATTCACATTTTTTTTCACTGTCTACTCCCTATAAGCTAGATGGGAACAGTCGTCTTGTTTTAAATTATTTTGGGGGTTGTACTCTGTACTTTTGGGGGTCGTATAGATGTTACAGAGGCGAAAACAAGAGATTTTATCAAAATGTCCAGTTTATGATAATGGAGCCAATATTTTTATCTCGGTATATCTGAGTACATTTTTCATCTTCCACTCTACAAGTGGAGGATGAAAGAGATAAAACTTCTTTTGGAATAAAAAGAGATAAAACTCAAAGAACAGCTGTGGCTTTCACTTGAGATTCAATTTCCTCACCCTTAAAATGTACACAATAGTGCCTATTTATGTTTTTATTATGCAGATTAAATGAGATAATATTTCTCCCCAATGCTTAAATAGTTCAATATATGGTGCTATGAGGCTATATGTGGCAGTTTAGAGTTAATGGCAGGTAGTAGCTTAGTTTTTCCAGAGGATGGAATGTAGCGTGCAAACCATGGTTATCGATACGCTAGTTGAAGGAAGTCTTTGGTATGTTTAGCATTTTTAGTTTGGGGCTAACCAAGTTCCACATAACAGACTAAGTACATAATGTGTCCTAAGAAACAGAATCACACAATTAATTATATTTCATTTGATTCTCGTATCTTTGTTATTTTCTCCAGTTTACATATCAATCAAACCAAATGGTAAAAAAATTACATATGAAAACAAAAAGTTTATGTATACAGACTCACCTGTTTTAGTCATCTTAAAGTGGGTCTATTGTCATTTGCAAACTCTTTTTGGGACATTTTCAGGATAATTATTTAGTAATATATCAAAAATTTATAAATACATATAGATATGTATGTATGTAAAGTAATTGTGCTCTGTGTGATTCCAGAATTCACATTTACCATTAAAAAACAAACAAACCTGATAGGCTTTGTGATGATGTAGAGTTAATGAATAAAGAAAAAGGGTACTAATTTTGCTCTTTGTCTGCATGTTTTATATTTACAAAGGAGCACATTATTATAGAACATAATTTTAATTATGAGAGAGAAAGTTTGTTGAGATGAATATATCTAGAAATGGTTTCCAGTAGTGTAAAGAGTGTTTTTTAGTGATAAAATCTTGGTGCTACTGCCACCTTTTAATAAAAACCTATTTGAAATTTTGAAATAATAGGACTATTTCATTTAAGTAAAATCAACTTCTATTACTGAGACAATTTCAGTGGAATTTAATGAAAAACCCTGAATAGTCATTAATCATCTGTTGACAGTAAACACATTACAACTTCAGTGGAAATTTAGAGATACAGAGACAAATATGTATACTCAGAATATAGCAACCTTCAAAAATATGCCTAAATTTTAGTTCAATATATAGCGGATTTAAGACAGGTAACTATTATAAATTTGGAAATCAAACCTATGATACAAAATTATTGGATATTTTACTGCATGTATTTCATGGTTAGCATTCATACTATTCAACAAGTTCAAAATATAAAGAATACAAATTTCAACAAGTGTATTTACAGACACTGTTTCTTTCAAACCAACAGTGAAATATATAGCAACAGTTAAAAAAAATAAAAATAAAAAAATCTCCCTTCACGGAATATCACTAGATGGTACCATGCCCTTCTTTCTTGGAGATATAGACACTTAAAATAATTGAGGTTTACTAAAGATGCCCAGAAGTTTCTCTAAATATACTAGAGTGGGATCATTCTGACACAATAACATATGCCACAAACTACCAAAGGCTGTAAAATGTGCCACCAATATAAATTGTTTTAAAAACAAAGTTGGGCAAGTATTTGGAGAAAAGAAATACTGAAGTGCAGACCTGCTAAATCAAAAGAAAGCGATGGGCAATAAATGCCAAGCTACTGAGTTCTTGTGAGATTTACTGCCGGTTCTTACTGTGCAGTAGTCTCATTTTTTTTTCCTGTGAGGAAAATGAAGTTATTATAAGATATCATGCCAAACCTCATGAAATGTCATGAAAAAGCATTAAAAGTGGTCACTTTCTGCATGAAACTCCTGAAGATGATTTTGTAATTATCTATAGAAAACCAAAGCTATTTATAGAAAGAAAAAAAAAAGTTCTGAGTAATTTCATTTTGTTTAGGTGTCTTAATACAGGACATTACATTCTTTTGTATTTCTTAAACGAGCATATATTTGAAAGACATTAAATTCTGTTATTGTTTGTGGTAATGAATGTATTGTTTTAAACAAGGAAGACATTATCGACTGCATCCATTAATATTTTCTCACAAAGAAAGCATTAATATTTATACAGGGCTGAATACTGACTTATTTTTAAAAATTAACTGCCATTTTTAAAGATGTGGCCTATGGCAAGGTCCTTCTAAGTACTGTATTCCAACAGCTTTACCTAGAAAAATTCAGTGAAATTCAATAAGTCTGCAACTGAATTATCTAGGTCACACACACCTCTCCACCAACACACTGCTGATCTTTCTACAAACCTCTTCGGCTAAATCATTCTAGAATCCTTTCCCAAAATGTAAACATTGGAATTAACTTTGGATGCTCTTCCTTTACACTGACTGTGACGAACTTGGGAATGTTCAACTTCCTAAATCTCTCTGCAAAGACAAACTTGTTTTCTAGCTGATAAGAACACTGTCAATAGACGATTTTCAGTGTTGGCCCCTTCTTAGAAGTTTGCCTTGGCTTCAGAGAGCTGTCTCAGCCAAGGTCATAGTGTTGGGGATGTGGCCCACAACCAGTGACAAATTGCATGAGCATACACAGACTTGCCTCTTTTAGCCCAGTGCAGAGCATCTCTAACCAGGCATTTAAGCAATTCTACAGACTCCTTATTTGGTCTGTAGAAGCTGCTTGGACTGTATCACAAGTTGATTTATCCCACTGCCCGTGTCTGCTTCGTCTGTTCCCTTTCTAAAGACATTTGTATCATGGGTGGTCTTTAATAAACACATTGAACACTAAACCGTCTCACAGTTTGCTTCTCAGATAATTTTATTTGCAATGCTCTCATACATTATCCCTCAAATATTTTCAGCAGTACCTCTACCTATATCAAAAATGCATCTAATTTTATAATTTCTATTGTTCTGTTTTATTATACACTTAATCATTTCTATATTAGATCAAAGAAAGATCTCCTAACTGGGGCACTTTTTCTTGTCCTATTTTCTTCAAGTATAATATCACACACGAGAAAGAACTTTATTGCAAAATAGATTGTGTTACTCTTCTCTCTTTATTCCCTCAGTGATAACCCAACAATTACAGAATAAGGTTTAACCTTTACATCACATATCAAGCCTATTTTTAAGCTGTGCCCAACTTTTCCAGACTCAACACAGTTTATGCAAACTTCTGTACCCTAGGATTTAGTCTTTCTAACAGTTCTTTCTTCCCTGAAGGAAAGGTACCTTAAACTACCTTTATTTTCTCCATTGATTATAATTACAGTTACTAGAGAAACAATATCATCTCGATGTACATGAGCGTTGATTTGTCCAATAAATTTTGCATTTACCCAAAGAGCCTTATAAGTGGGCACGTTTCCATAGGATTTTTATCTTTCAAATATTGACAAATATTGACCAAAAGAGTGACAATGAGGATAATGTTTTGTCCAACATTATTGAAAACTACAGCACGTAGTCCTTTTAAAAAACTTTGGCATTAACATTAAAAAAAATTGTAAGTCAAAAAACTTGTTTTCGCTCATAAAATGTGAACACATTCAGCAAAGGGCCTACAAAATTGCATATATTGTGTGCCCGGCATGTGTCAGTTTGTTGAATTAAATGAACGATTGCTGGTTTAAATTAATATTATTTCTATAACACTGAAACCACAAATCACACTAATTTTGACATTTTACATATATACATAAAATGTATATTTTAATATTCTACAGTTCTAAATTCAGAAAGTACAAATAAAGGGCAAACTAGAATTTTTCTGTTTTATCTTATTTTTTAAAGCTCTTTTTTTCCTATCCATCTTATCTTTAAATTAACTTGTAGGGACTAAATCAATATCTTTCAGGGCTTTTGTTACCTTATCTTGATTTGGTGTCTCAGAACTAACAATGAAAATGCAGGTTATGTTTAGGTTGAGCTTTTCTATTTGAACCTACTGAAGGATAGAACTCAAATTTCTCCAGACTATGATTCTCATTTAGATTTAAAAATCATTTTCTGTTAAAAAGAGGACATTTTTTGCTACCATCATTATTATTTTAAAAATTTTAGCCAATTATTTCCAAAGTTATCTATCTTCTCTATAGATTGTCTTTGCATGAATTTTAAATATTCTAAGATATTTTCCAAAAACCTCTGAAGGCTCTATAAATGTTAATCATTGTGACTTTCTGGGATTACTTGTATCAGTCTCACTGAAGATTTAAGAGATTCCTTTTATTTATTCAAAGTTACATATTCTTTTAAAGTCTGCCTTTAGAAATAATAATAGTAATGAGGTTTTCTTCACTAGAAGAGTAGACATTTTGGATTTGGGAAAAATTTGTGTTCCCTTTAAGTATTTTTTAGACTAAATATCTCTGTTTTAACTGTTATTTGGATATTATTTAATTTAGATCCTACCCTATCCGGGGAATACTCTGTTCATATTCATTTTTACCTAGGTAATATGAAAAGGCGGCATGTAGAGCTGAGCACTAACATTCCAAGAGTCTGATAGAGCAGAGTTTCAATGGGACTACTATAATTTAGGTTTATGCTAATACAGCCTAAAGTCACTTTAGCCTTTGAACAAATCTTGCTGGAACATGTGATTTATCTGCCCAGGAAGACTTACAGAAATAAAATGTTTCAATCTTTTTCAAACAGTGATAATTTTCTTTTAGTATTTTCCCCTTCGCTGCCTCCCCTCTTCCACTGTTTCTTTATGTTTTCTTCATACTCCTCATAGATAGATAGATAGATAGATAGATAGATAAATAGATAGATAGATAGGTTTTTTGTTTGTTTGTTTGTTTGTTTGTTTGTTTTTTGGTAGAGGCAAGGTCTTACTTTGTCACTCAGGTTGATTTGGAACTCCCAGCTTCGAACAATCCTCCAGCCTGTTCTCTGGGATTACAGGCGCAGGTCACTGTGCCTTGCCTATAGTAATTGTTCTCTATATTTGTAAGTATTTGAAATTATCTTTATGACTTTGCTATATAGGTTTATTTTTTATTTTTTTCTGTTTTTTGTTTTTTTTTTTTTTTTTTTTTTTTTTTTTTTTTTTTTTTTTTTTTTTTTTTTTGAGACGGAGTCTCGCGCTGTGTCACCCAGGCTGGAGCTTACTTTTTTTTTATTTTTTATTTTTTTGAGACGGAGTCTCTGTCATACAGGCTGGAGTGCCATGGTACTATCTCAGCTCACTGCAACCTCCGACTCCTAGGTTCAAGTGATTTTCCTGCCTCAGCTTCCTGTGTTGCTGGGATTTCAGGCACGCGCTACCACGTCCACATAATTCTTGTATGTTTAGTAGAGACGGGCTTTCACCATGTTGGTCAGACTGGTCTCGAACTTCTGAGCTCGAGATCTCACTTATTTTTAAATGAAGTAGATTGGAGAGAATCGTAAGGAGACTTTTTGCTTCTCCTCTAAAGCTTGCACTTTATATTCTACACATTTGTTCCCTAGCTTGGATTACCTCTTTGCTGCCCTCAGTTCTTTATCTTGCTTCTCTCCTCAACTTAACTCACACTTGCCTATAAGCCAGTCTGCCTAATGACTAATCAAATAACACTTTCACTTAAACTTCATATTTACTATCTGTACACATTTTAAATTTGAAGAGATTTGGCTCTTTTAATACATTACGGTTTGAGGTATCATTTTTAAAACTACTTTTCAGAATTTCAGGAAAAAGGCTGCTAATCAGAAATTGTAGACATTCAAAAAAAGAAAACCATGTACATTAAATAAATGAAAGACAGAAGAATGACTCTCTTTAATCAAGGAAAGAACAATGGCAGCATTTCCCAAGTCTTGTTATCATTTATGTTGCTGTCATTGGTGAGAACCTGCCAGTGTCCAGGAAGTCATTTCCTCTACCACATTTTAAAACAGACCATCTTAACCTGACCTTGCTTCTTGTTAAGGAATATCTAATGGTTTTAATTCTTAAATGTGTCAACACTGCAAACTATAAGAAAACTAGAATAAAAAAGAACACAATTTTATTAAACATCTTGTGTGTGTTAGTTTTTTAGTAAGGGGAAAATTATAAATATTTGAAGAGTGCATCAAAAAGAAAACGAATAAATGTATCCACTAATATGTAAAAAACCATGAAGGCATATGTACAGAATTTGTACAAATTGAAAGGAAGAAGCAGAAGCAGGAGCACACCAAAATAAAAATAATTATTTCATTATTGCTATTGATACTGGCAAAATAGAGCATCACATTGCATTGCTGTGGCATAGATTTAACACTTTTGGAAATTAATGAATCTGCATTATGTAGCATGAGTTGTAATAATATTTAAAACTGACGTAGTAACTTAGTATCTGATAATATGCCCATGACTCCCTAGTGCATAATCCTATTTTAGCACCTATTATCATTAGCAGACTTATTTTATTTGTGTGTTTGTTAGTGGATTTATTGTCTTTGTTTCCCACTATTTCAATCATTCTACGCAACTGCTTTAATCCTCTTCACCTCCAAATCCATAAACAAACCCACACTTGATGCAAATTTGAATTGAGGGCCCGTGTTTTCTCCCCTTTTTATTCATTTATTTTTTCTGCATTGAAATCAATGTTGGGCACATAACAGAAGCTCCATTAATTTAGTTACAATTTCCCACATGTAAAAACAAACAAACACAAAACTATAGTATGAATTTATCAATTTAAAACCAAATTTAAAAGTGAAAAATTGGAAAAACTATAAACATCCAAAATTTTGAAAATTAGAGCAAAAACAGCAATAACCAATCAAATTAAACAAAAATGCATACACCACTTTGAGTATCAGCTAGTTTATTAGATGATGTCACTAAACTATATATTGAAAAAAATTCAAATTATACGTTATTGTATATAAAAATTAATATACAAATGTATTTTGAGGTACATTAGAACTACATATAAAACAATTTGAAAGAATAGTTCCAAATCTCATTAACTCATACAGCCCCTTGAGGTTCTTTTCAAAGCTATGATTCCAGAATAGTTGGCAAGCTCAGGGAATTCTCAAACAGCCAATGAAATTCACGGATATAATAAATATGATGAATGTTACTTGTAATATGAAGGTAAGGCTACATTTTAAATTATCTGTATATTTTTATTATTATCAAAACTGGGCAAAAAATGGAAGATAAATTATGTTTTAAAATATATATACAATAGAGCCTCAATTAGATATTAACATATATTAGTTATCAAAGTACACATTTTTTATATTATTTTGCATGTGTTCATTGTATGGTAGAATGTAAAGTAAAAGTGGTGGAAATATCAGATAAATTAACAAAACACTATGAGATGTTTAAAATAAAGGAGAAAATCTACCAAGCAAATGGAAAGCAGAAACAAGCAAGGTTTGCAATCTTAGTTTCTGAAAAACACAGACTTTAAACAAACAAAAATCAAAAAAAGACATTACATATTATTAAAGGGTTCAATCCAACAAGATCTATCTATCCTAAATACTTCTATGCACCCTACACAGGAGCACGCAGATTCAAAAAGCAAGTTCTTAGAGAACTTCAAAGAGACATAGGATGCCACACAATAATAGTGAGAGATTTATCACCCCACTGACAATATCAGGCAGATCACTGAGACACAAAATTAACAAAGATATTCAGCACCTGAACTAAGAACTAGATCAAACGGATCTGATAGAGATCTACAGACCTGGCCGGGCGCGGTGGCTCACGCCTGTAATCCCAGCACTTTGGGAGGCCGAGGCGGGCGGATCACAAGGTCAGGAGATCGAGACCACGGTGAAACCTCGTCTCTACTAAAAATACAAAAAATTAGCCGGGCGCGGTTGTGGGCGCCTGTAGTCCCAGCTACTTGGGAGGCTGAGGCAGGAGAATGGCGGGAACCCGGGAGGCGGAGCTTGCAGTGAGCTGAGATCCGGCCACTGCACTCCAGCCTGGGCGACAGAGCGAGACTCCGTCTCAAAAAAAAAAAAAAAAAAAAAAAAAGAGATCTACAGACCTCTCCACCCTGACAGAACAGAATATACATTCTTCTCATAGCAGCGTGTCACATACTCTAAAATATCACATGATCAGAAGTAAAACTCTCCTCAGCAAATGCAAAAGAACTGAAATCAAAGCAGTCTCTCAAATCACAGTGCAACCAAATTCAAAATCAAGACTAAGGAATTCACTCAAAATCATACAATTACATGGAAATCCAATAGCCTGCTCCTGAATGAATTTTGGGTAAATAATGAAATGAAGGTAGAAATCAAAAAGTTCTTTGAAACTAATGAGAACAAAGATAAAATGTACCAGAATCTCTGGGACACAGCTAAGGCAGCATAAACAGAGAAATTGATAGCACCGAATGCACATATCCAAAAGTTTAGAAAGAACGCAAATTAACAACATAACATACAGCTAAAAAAACTGGAGAACCAAGAGCAAATAAATCCTAAAGTTAGCAGAAGACAAGAAATAACAGCAATCAGAGCTGAACTGAAGGAAATGGAAACACACAAAAAATCCAAAAGATCAATGATTCCAGGAACTGGTTTTTTGAAAAAATTAATAAAATAGACTGCTAGCTAGACTAAAAAGAAAAGAGACAACATTCAAATAAAAACTATCATAAATAACAAGGGGGATATTACCACTGACCCCATAAAAATACAAACAACCATCAGAGGATATTATAAACACCTCTTTGCACGTAAAGTAGAAAATCTAGACCATGATCATCACTGGTATGTGAAACTGACTCGACAAACACAAATCAATAAATTTGATTCATCACATTAACAGAACTAATGACGAAATGACATAATTATCTCAATAGGTGCATAAAGGTCTTCAATAAAATTCAAAATCCATTCACGTTAAGAAAAAAAAAAACTGTCAATAAACTAGGTATTGAAGGGACATACCTCGAAAAAGTAAGAACTATCTATGACAAACCCACAGACAACATCATACTGAATGGGCAAAAAGTGGAAGCATTCCCTTTGAAAACTGACAAGGACGCCCTTTCTCACTACTACTATTCAACATAGTATTGGAAGTTCTGGCCAGGGCAATCAGACAAGAGAAAGAAGTAAAGGACATTCAAATAGTAAGAAGGGAAGTCAAATTATCCCTGTTTGCAGATGACATGATCCTATATCTAGAAAACCCCATAGTTTCAGCCCCAGAGCTTCTTAAGCTGATTAACAGTTTCAGCAAAGTCTCAGGATGCAAAATCAATTTGCAAAAATTACTAACATTCCTATACAGCAACAACAACAGTCAAGCCAAGAGCCAAATCAGGAAGGAACTCTCATTCACAATTGCCACAAAAAGAATAAAATACATACAAATACAGCTAATACAGCTAATACAGAGGTAAAATATCTCCCTTTCCTTGTCTTCTTGTAGGGACAAGGAGTACTACAAACCACTAATCAGAGAAATCAGAGATGACAGAACCGAATGAAAAAATATTTCATGTTCATGGATAGGAAGAATCAATATCCTTAAAATGGCAATACTGCCCAAAGAAATTTATAGATTCAATACTATTCCTATTAAGCTGACATTTATATTCTCCACAGAACTAGTAAAAACTATTATAAAATTGATATGGGGCTATATATATATATATATATATATATATCCAAAACAGCATGGTACTGGTACAAAAATACACATATAGACCAATGGAAAGGAATAGAGAATCCATTAAAAAGACCACACTCTTAACAACTATCTGACCTTTGACAAATGTGACAAAAACAAACAATGGGGAAAGGATTCCCTATTCATTAAATGGTGCTGGAATAACTAGCTAGCCATATACAGAAGATTAAAACTGGACCCCTTCCTTGCACCATATACAAAAATGAACTGAAGATGTATTAATGATTTAAATGTAACATCCCAAAGTATAATAACCCTGGATGACAGCCTAGGCAATACCATTCAGGACATGGATATGGCCAAAGATTTCATGATGGAGATGCCAAAAGCAATTGCAACAAAAGCAAAAATGGACAAATGGGATTTAATGAAACAAAATAGCTTCTGCACAGCAAAGGAAACTATCATCAGAGTAAACAGACCACCTACAGAATGGGAGAAAACTTTTGCAACCTATGCATTCAACAAAGGTATAATATCCATCATTCATAAGGAACTTAAATTTTTAAGAAAAAACAATCAACCCCATTAAAAAAGTAGGCAAAGGACATGAACATGACAAGACACTTTTCAAAAGAAGATACACATGCAGCCAACAAGCATATGAAAAAAAAGCTCATCATCACTGGTCATTAAAGAGATGCAAATCAAAACCACGATGAGACACTATCTAACACCAGTCAAAATGGCTATTGTTAAACAGTCAAAAAATAACAGATGTGGTGAAGATGCAGTGAAAAACGAAAGCTTATACACTGTTGATGGGAGTGTAAATTAGTTAAACTTTTGTGGACAACAGTGTTGTGATTCCTCAAAGACCTAAAGACAGAAATACCATTCAACCCAGCAATTCCATTACTGGGCATATACCCAAAGGAATATAAATTGTTCTGCCATAAAGACACCTGCACATGTATGCTCATTGCAGTATTATTCACAATAACAAAAACATGGAATCAACCTAAATGTCCATCAATGATAGACTGAATAAAGAAAATGCAGTATATATACACCATTGAATACTACACAGTCATAAAAAAGAATAAGATCATGTCCTTTGCAGGGACATGGTTGGAGTTGGAAGCCATCATTGTTAGCAAATTAACACAGAAACAGTACACCAAATACCACATGTCCTCACTTATAAGTGGGAGGCAAATAATAAGAACACATAGACACATACAAGGGACCAATACACACTGGGGCCTGTCAGAGGGTGGAGGGTGGGAGGAGGGAGAGGATGAGGGAAAATAGCTAAGAGTACTAGGTTTGATATCTAGGTGATGAAATAATCTGTATAACAACACCACCCCATGACACAAGTTTACCTATGCAACAAACCTGCACATGTATCCCTGAACTTAAAGTATAAATTCTTATTGCATTTTAAACCAACAATTAAATAAAATCTCCACTCAGAAAGTTAAAAATTAAAAAAAAAAAATCTGAAAATTATGCCTATAAACAAAACATGATTATAAAGACAGAAATTATTATAAGGTTAACTCAATAAAAATTCCACATATACACGTACACACATATATATGTGTATGTATACTTAATGGAGAGCCTTTGGCATGTTGATCATTGAAAATATTTATGTAAAACATCTAGATTTTAAGCAAAGAGACTAAAAATAAATTGGCTCAAAATGTTGTAGGGTAAAAATTTATTTGGATTCAAGGAATAACAATGTAAGTGAACAATTATAAAGAAAAAAATATGCATACATCTTAGTTAATATTTTAAATTTTAGTCCAAAATTCAATTAAATCTTACCAAATATATCTGAATTTTTCTAAGTCTGAGTGCCCCCAAAGGTCAAAAGAAAATTCAGAGACTTCAGTTTCAAAATGATAAATTTCCGATTTTTTTTTCTGTTGCAATTAATGGATATATTAGGAGTGATGTTTAACTATACAAACTTTTATTAAACTTTTTTATAAACGTTTATTTACCAAAATACGTTTTGCCTAAAATAAATTACATCTTATATATTTAATACTCTCCTTCACTATAAAAATGCTTTGTGTTATTCATAATATTGTCTCTATTAGATATTTTGTTATTTACTTGTATGTTATTTTTCTCTCTTCCTCACAATTTTGGTTCTAACAATGCTAGCCCAATTCCACATTTTAATGTCTAGAGCCTAGAACACTGTCTAGTTTATTTTAAGAACATAGTAAATATCAGATTAATGACATCTACCTGGATCATATTCAAGTCATAGTAATGAGACTTTGTTTTTGTAAATTTATATTTATTGTTCAATACAACTTAGTAACTAGAACGAAAAAATATAACACAATAATCACAATGAGAAAAATAAAAAGTGTGACCATATCAAGTAAAGTGATAACATTATTATACTAAGGGGATATGGTTTGGCTGTGTCCCCACCCAAATCTCATCTTGAATTGGAACTCCCGCAATGCCCACGTGTCATGGGAGGGACTCAGTGGGAGGTAATTCAACAATGGGGGTGGGTCTTTCTCATGATGTTCTCATGATAGTGAATAAGTCTCACAAGATCTGATGGTTTTAAAAAGAGAGTTTCCCCTGCACAAGCTCTCTCTCTTTGCCTGCTGCCATCCATGTAAGTCATGTAAGTCGTGTCTTGCTCCTCCTTGCCTTCCGCCATGATTGTGAGGCCTCCCCAGCCATGTGGAACTGTAAATCCATTAAAACTCTTGTAAATTTCCCAGTCTTGGGTATGTCTTTATCAGCATTGTGAAAACAGAGTAATACATAAGGCAATGGAATTATGTACATTAGTGAAAATAGTGAAAATGAATGAATTTTTTTCTAAATCAATGGTACGAGTGAATCTCCCAACCAATAACTTTAAATGAAAGCAGAAAGACAGATAAATGATGAAAACTGGAAAATCTACACAATGGTGATAAAATTCATAATACTGAGTACTTTGGGGAAGGATGATAATGACTGGAAATGCACAGAAAAGGACATGTGAGTACATTAATTTTCTATTTCTTATCAATCTTGTGGTTCCATGGCATATTAACGTTGAGACAATCTATTGAACTGAACATTGTGATTTGTGTACTTTTTTGTATGTATGCCATGTTTCAATAGCAGTTTGCTTTTTAAAAGGGGGTAGATTTTCTGAGATAGAATAAGAAACTATTTTTATATTTTATAAGTCGAAAAAGAAGCTATTTTGAAATCCTTGTTTAGGAGGTAGAGTTAGATGGCAGTAGGGTCAGTTCCTCAACATTGATCCTTAGAAAATAATTTTGCTACAGATAGAAAAAAGAGAAATGAGGTCTAATTTCACATGATTAAAATGTGATCTTTAAAACTACATTGAAATGCATGCTTAGCAATATATTATTCATTTCTAAATATAAGTGAAAAGTAAATGCACTTCATTGCAGTAACTGTGAAAAATATATACATCGAAGTGACAAGATCTTGAATTGGCACCACATTTACTTAGTCTCTTGTTTCATATACTAAAAACATCAGAAAAGGGAACAAACACTGCAATGTCTTTATAATTACCTTATTATTTTTAAATATAGTAAAATTAGACTTTTATTCATTACAAAACCACAGATTTGATAAGTTAATTGGCCTCTGGTTTTATTCCAAATAAAATATCTAATTAATTTAGGAACTTACTTTTATCCATGTTATACTGCCATTTGTATTAGCCTAAAGTGCAAGTAAGCCTATCACTAAAGTGGGAGTCATTATTTGTCCATTAAATAGAGAAGTGAGAAAAAAAGGACATCAAATAAGAAAGTAAATTAATGCAATTAAGTCATCTGCTATTACTTGATTTTATTTGTTTGTTTTTGTTTTTCCAGTAACTTACAGGGCCAAGGATACAACTTAGAGTGGGCCAGAGGAGTTTTTTTTCTTATTTCGTCAGATCTGAAGTTGATTCAGATTACCAGGTCTCAGAAGCATGTAAAAGGACAGGAGTACAAAATGCCCCAGCCAGTATAGAATAAAATTGAAGATACTCAGGGGTTTCAGTAACTTAAGCAGGGGAAAAAGGCATCCCTACACTCAGGTTTACAGACAAAATTTCAACTTTCCTATAATTTACTAACTTTTAGTTTGATTTATGGCAAATGTTATTAAAATTCTCTTTCAACAATTTTGTGACCAGTGAGTTTTCAAAAATCTTTCTTTCAGACATTACCAGGAGTTCAGGAATAGGGAAATAGGATGGACAATAGGCTACCAAAGACAGTATTTATACGAATTAATCATGAAACTTATGGAGAGGCAAACATTTGGAGATTTGGAAATTTCTAAAATGCCTTTTTACACATGAAGGCAAAAACAGAGTAAGTTCATATCCTTTGCCCACTTTGACAGACTGGATTAAGAAAATGTGGCACATATACACCATGGAATACTATGCAGCCATAAAAAAGGATGAGTCTGTGTCCTTTGTAGGGACATGGATGCAGCTGGAAACCATCATTCTTAGCAAATTATCACAAGAACAGAAAACCAAACACCGCATGTTCTCACTCATAGGTGGGAACTGAACCATGAGATCACGTGGACTCGGGAAGGGGAACATCACACACCGGGGCCTATCATGGGGAGGGGGGAGAGGGGAGGGATTGCATTGGGAGTTATACCTGATGTAAATGACGAGTTGATGGGTGCTGACGAGTTGATGGGTGCAGCACAGCAACATGGCACAAGTATACATATGTAACAAACCTGCACGTTATGCACATGTACCCTAGAACTTAAAGTATAATAATAATAAAAAAATAAATTAAAAAAAATACAGAATAAGTTTCAAATGAATGATAGTACACATCAATTTCATGTTGATGTTATTCAACTGACTACCTTTCTAAATTTTAATTCACTTAATTCTATTTTTGGTAGGCTATATATGACTTTCAAGCAACTGTCCACAGCTCATAAAAGGCAATAGGATAATCAAAAACTATGACTGTTAATTAAAGCATTTGTGAGAAAAAATATTAGCAGTTATTTAAAAAACATAATTTCTAATATAGAGAATACACAATTTATGAATGGTTATTTTAAAAATTTCAATATGGAATTATGAATTACATAGGTAATGAAATAATATCCTTTAAGGGTCTGCTAATACATTTCTCTGGTCCTGCAGGATTTATAGATTGTTAAGAAATATTGTCCACACTTTCTTGACCAATACAATCAGCTCCTCTCACTATTTCTAACTTCAGCTATAATGGAAGGCAACATAAATTTTCAAGAAACACAATGTAATTTATTACCAATGGCAATTGGTTCTGTTTTAAAAATTCAGTTCTAGTATTTGGACCTCAATGAAGGAACCAGCATTGTATGTGATTGAGACTCTGAACTTTACAGCTAAATGGTTTGATTTCATACCCCAGCTGTTTCTGTCACTATCTGTGTGGCCCTGTGTAATTCACTTATTTTCTGTGTACCTCAGTTTCCTCATTTATAAAAGGGGTATGCTAAAAATAATTCAGTCTCATAGAGTTATATATAAATAAAATGGATTCCTCATTATACAGTTGTAAGGTGCTCAGAATCAAGTCTGGCATATTTGAGTATTACATTTATTAATTTAAAAAATAATTATATAGCTCCATTTCCCACTTTATTTCAATTCATTCTGGGACAAATCAGTGCCCTGGTGGCTGCCTACCCTCTCTAGAGCTGCCATTCTTTTCCTTTAACTTTAAAAAGGTAGGCCAGGCTCCACTATGGTGCGTCTGATATACACAATTGGCCACTAAATATTTCTTGGGTCTCTATTACACTCTGTCATCATGTTCTTTCTGTCTTTCAAGAGCCCTATAATTCCTTTTTCAATATCCCACATGTTATCTGATTTGCATGATTTACTGATCTATTATATATTTTATGCTGCCAAGTAAATCTATTGATCTATCTAGAATCATTTTTTGAACACTCACTACATGACAACTACTGAGCTAAGTGATTTATTCTTATTCAGTCCTTACAGTAGCATTTAGGGGGTAGAACTTATCATTATACCTAGTTTACAACTGAGAAAAGTGAAGCTTAAGGAAGTTAAGAAATGCACCAGAAGTTATACAGCACGTGTTAGGCAAAGATTGCATATGAATACATTTGGCAATGATGTGATCAAGTTTTACCTGGAAGAGGAGAGTGGATAAGTCTGAAACAAAGGCAAGTACCCTATGGTCTTTGATTTCCCTTGCAGAAAAGCTCTCCTGTCAAATCTTCTCCTCCAATCATTACTAGTGGTCCTACACTAATGATAGCGGAAGAATTTACTATTATATTCCTGGGACAAAAAAAGGTGGCAGGCGCTGCCTGAAAAAATTACAAAGAAATATTAAAAGCCATTTTTCCTGTCATAAGTGTGTTTAAACTTGTCGAGTTTCCACTTTTAGTAGGTAGTTGTTGTATTCCAGCCTTATTTAAAAGTTAAAATAGTCACCCGACTATCAACTAAAGAATTATGCTAAAACTATTGAATTGATTAGCAATTCAGTTTGTTTTCTTAATATCCATCAAGTAAATTTCTAAATATATATGACAATTGCCTACAAATTAAGCATTATTCTCTGTTTGGCATTAAGGATAACTTTTTTAAAAAAATAACTTTTTATTTGCATTTTACCAACTGAATGTTTTAAAATAGTGTTGATAAAATCATGTTTTTTGTGTGTATGTTGATATGTAGAGTCCATACTAGCCAGCTCATGTAAAAAGGAGAAAATTATTATCAGTAGATTTTAGAACATAATGTGTTATTGAGAAAATAGAAATAGGCTCCTAGTCAGGGAAATGAAGAGCAAGACACTGTATTCCAAAAGCCCTAAAAGGAAGGAAATAAAAACAAAGTACTTAGAAAAAAAGAGTACCAGTATGATTGGAGACATTTAGGGGAAAAAAATAATTTTAAGCCTTCTTACACTTCCCTCTTATATCTGAATATGGGTAAAAATGTATTATCAACTCAGTTTTGTATTCATGCCTGGAAAACAAATTAAATTATAATACATAAACCCAGGTAAATCAGACCAGGAAGGGAGTAGGAAGTTTGTCGTTTGCTTCTCGGCTCAGAATATGCAGCCTCAAATCAAGGTGCATCAAATATCATTCTACCATAGCATCAATTTTGGATTAAAAACCTCATAGAAATGGACTATTCTCTGCAGATTCCAGATTGTCATTTAGGCATGCATAATAAATATACACCTGACAATAATCTAATGAATAATAACAACATAATTAAATTATTCCAAGACCTTTTTATTATATAGCAACCTGGCAATGATACAGCCCACGTCTTTTAGATTTCTCAGGTACCTTCACTGAATATCCCACTTTATTTGGCACATTCCATCTTATGTTTTAGAGAAATATTATTGATGAAATTTGCTTAATTTTTTTCCAACAGGAATTTTGTATTACTAAGTTTTATTCACATGCAAGGACACTGTTCTCTCTTACTTATATAAATAAAAATTCTAGATCAGGAGGCAGAGCAAGATGGCAGAATAGAAAATTCCACCAATTGTCCCCCTCACCCCCTATAAGAATGCTAAATTAATAACTATCTATACAGAAAAACAAAAACAACAACAACAATAACAAAACACAAAACAACAAACAAACAAAACAAAGCACCTTCATAAGAACCAAACATAAGCTGAGCACTCATTGTATCTGTTTTTAACTTCATATCACCGAAAGAGGCACTCAAGAGATAGGAAAAAAAGTTTGGAATCACCTCACTGATGCTACTACTCCCACACCCAGGCAGCAGTAGCAAGGTGCTCAGAATCTCTAGGCACTGGGGGAGAGAGAACCCACCCTTTGTGAGGTGTTGAACTCAGTGCTGTGCTATTAGAGCAGGAAGGAAAACCAAATCAAACTTAGCTGATGCCCTCACACAGAGGGAGCATTTAAACCAGCCCTAGCCAGAAAGGAATCACTAATTCTAGCAGTATCACTCCACCTGTAACAACAGGCTGCACAGCTCACAGATTGAAGAGAGATCTCATTCTTCCACTTGAAAAGAGGAGCGAGCAGAGTGGGGAGGACTTTATCTTGCATCTTGGATACTAGCTTATCCACAGCAGGATAAGGCAACAGTCAGAGTAAAGAGGTCTCCACTCTAGCCCCTAGCTCTCAGATGACACTTCTAGACACACCCTGGACCAGAAGAGAAGATGCTGCCTTAAAGGAAAAAATAAACAACAACAACAACAAAACAGTCCTGCTGGCATTCATCACTTACCAACTAAAGAGCCCTGGGCACTGAGTAACCAGTAGTGATACCTAGGTACTACATTAAGGGCCTTGGGAGAATCTCTGAGACTTGATGACTTTTCAGGTAAGACTCAGCATATTAGCAGCAGTGGTGGCTATGGGGCAAAACTCCTTCTGCTTGAGAAAATCAGAGGGAAAAGTAAAGGGGATTTTTGTCTTGCACCTTAGTTAACAATACTGCAACAATGAGGTAGAACATCAAGTGGGCTCTTGGGGTCCCTGATTCCAGGACTTGACTCTTGGATGGCATTTCTGGACATGCCTTGCCTGGGTCAGAGGGGAGTCCACTGCCCTGAAGGGTGAGTCTCAGGCCAGGCAGCATTCACCACAAGCCAAGTTAAGAGACTTTGGGCCTTAAGGGAACATGGGTGGTAGTCTGACAGTATTCCTTGTGGCCTGGAGTGGCAGTGACTACAGTGGGAGGCTCCCCTGCCTTTGGCAAAATGGGGGTGGGGAAAGAGTGGGAAGGACTGAGTCTTGTGGTTTGAGTGCCCACTAAGCCACAATACAATAGAATACCAAGTCATCTTCTAAGATCTTTGACTCTAATCCCTGATTCCCAGATGATACCTCTGGACTCATCTGGGGCCTGAGGAACCTTGCCCACCATGAAGGGAAGAGACAAGTTTATCTGACTTTGCCACTTATTGATTGTAGAGCCCCAGGGCCTTGAGTGAACACAGGTAGTAGCCAGGGAGTGGGTACATCAGGCCTTCTGCGAGACCCAGTGCTGTGCTGGCTTCAGGTCTATTCCAGTGCAGTCATAGTGGTGATGGCCACAGGGGTGCTTGTGTCACTACACCCCCAGCTTTAGGTGGCTCAGAACAGAGAGAGAGAGAGACTCTATATGTTTGAGATAATGTATAGGAAGAGAAAGAGTCTCTGCCTGGTAATTCAGAGAGCTCTTCTGGATATTGTTCAAGGCCATCAATGTGGTACATCTCTGAGTTTGCAAGAACAACATCATTATTGGGTTTGGGGAACCCTTTAAAGCATAAATAGCTGAGATCACAAAACTCAAGTCATTGAAAATATCTGGAAAACCTTCCCAATAAGGATGGCTAAAAATAAGCCCAGATAGTGAACACTACAATAAATACCTAACTATTCAATGCCCACATATGGAAAAATAAGAATATCTTGCTGGCTTCAATGCCATCCAGGAAAACATAAACACACCAAAGCACAAATAATGCACCAGGGAGAAACAGAGATCCTGGAAATCTCCTGGATAAACAGAAATATGTGATCTTTCAGACAGAAAATTCAAAATACCTGTGTTGGGGAAACTTAAAGAAATTCAGGATAAGAGACAAGGAATGCAGAAGTCTATCAGATAAGGTTAACAAAGAGATTAAAAACATTGAAAATAATCAAGCAGAAATTCTGGAGTTAATGAATGCAATTGGCATACTGTAGAATTCATAAGAGTCCTTTATTAACAAAATGGATCAAGCAAAAGAAAGAATTAGTGAGCTCGAAGGTAAGCTATTTGAAAATATATAGTCAGACGATACAAAAGAAGAAAGAATAAGAAAACTATGAAACATGACTACAAGGTCTAAAAAAATAACCTCAAAAGAGAAAATCTAAGAGTTATTGGCCTTAAAAAGGAGGTAGAGGGCCGGGCGCGGTGGCTCAAGCCTGTAATCCCAGCATTTTGGGAGGCCGAGACGGGCGGATCACGAGGTCAGGAGATCGAGACCATCCTGGCGAACACGGTGAAACCCCGTCTCTACTAAAAAATACAAAAAACTAGCCGGGCGAGGTGGCGGGCGCCTGTGGTCCCAGCTACTCGGGAGGCTGAGGCAGGAGAATGGCGTAAGCCCGGGAGGCGGAGCTTGCAGTGAGCCGAGATCGCGCCACTGCACTCCAGCCTGGGCGACAGAGCGAGACTCCGTCTCAAAAAAAAAANTGGAGTTAATGAATGCAATTGGCATACTGTAGAATTCATAAGAGTCCTTTATTAACAAAATGGATCAAGCAAAAGAAAGAATTAGTGAGCTCGAAGGTAAGCTATTTGAAAATATATAGTCAGACGATACAAAAGAAAAAAGAATAAGAAAACTATGAAACATGACTACAAGGTCTAAAAAAATAACCTCAAAAGAGAAAATCTAAGAGTTATTGGCCTTAAAAAGGAGGTAGAGAAAGAGGGGTAGAAAGTTTATTCAGAGCAACAATAAGATAATTTTCCAAACCTAGAGAAAGATATTAATATCCAAGTACAAGAAGGTTACAGAACACCAAGCAGATTTAACCCAAAGAAGACTACATCAAGGCATTTAATAATCAAACTCCCAAAGGTCAACGATGAAGAAGGAATCCTAAAAGCAGCAAGAGAAAACAAGCAAGTAACATACAATGGAGCTCTAATTGATCTGGCAGTAGACTTTTCAGTGGAAATCTTAGGGCATGAGAGAGTGGCATGAAATGTTTAAAGAGCTGAAGAAAAAAACATCTTTTACTCTAGAATGGTATATCTGGCAAAAATATTCTTCTAACATGAAGGACAAATGTCCTAGACAAACAAAAGCTGAGGATTTCATCAATACCAGACCCACCTAACAAGAAATGCTAAAGAGAGTAAGTGCTTCAACCTGAAAGAAAAGGAAATTAACAAGAAATAAATAATCACCTGAAGGTACAAAATTCAATGGTAATAGTAGTACACAGAAAATCACAAAACATTATAACATTGGTACTGTGGTCTGTAAACTAGTTTTATCCTATATAGAAAGATTTAATAATGAACTAATCCAAAGTAATAAGTATAACAACATTTCAAGGCATAATCATTAGAGTAAGAGATAAATAGAAACAACAAATGTTAAAAAAAGTTGGGGGACAAAGTTAAAGCAAGTTTTTCTTGGTTATCTTTTTGCTTGTTTGTTTATACAAATAGTGTTAAAAATGTTATCAAGTTAAAATAACTGGTTATAAGATGGCATTTGAAAGCCTCATGATAACCTCAAAACAAAACAAAACAAAAAACCTATAATGGAAACAGAAAAAATAAAAAAGCAAGGCCAGGTGCTGTGGCTCGCACCTGTAATCCCAGCACTTTGGGAGGTGGGTGGATCACCTGAGGTCAGGAGTCTAAGACCAGCCTGAACAACATGGTGAATCCCGTCTTTACTAAAAACATAAAAATTAGCCAGATGTGGTGGCACACACCTATAATTCCAGCTACTCAGGAGGCTGAGGCACAAGAATCGCTTGAACCCGAGAGGCGAAGATTGCAGTGAGCCGAGATCACACAAATGCACTCTAGTCTGAGCCACAGAGTGAGACTGTCTTAATAAAAAATAAAATAGAATAAAAAGTAAAATAGAAAGCAAGAAACTAAACCATATCACCAGAAAAAAAAAAAAAAAAAATCTTCAGTAGAGGAAGATAGGAATAAAAGAAAAGGAATAAAAAGAAGACCACAAAATGTTGGGGTCCACGTGTTTCCTAAACAAAGGAATGAACACACAAGACAACACAAGACAAGACAAACATGGTGGCCGCCTCGAATGGCGCTCTCTGCTTTATTTTATACAGTTGTTTGTGGAATGTTGCCAAGTCACAAGACACATAGTTGTTTTTCTGACCTTTCCCTGACTTTCTGGATTTTCAAGATGTTTACACATAAACAAGCCCCCAATGCCCTGCTTCGTTTGCAAGAGCAGGACTTATCAGGAGCGTCTCATTTGCAAGCACGTAGTCGTCTACACAAAATAACCAGAAAACAAGTAAAATATGCCAGGAGTAAGTCCTTACTTATCAATGATAACATTAAATGAAATGCACTAAACTTTCCAATCAAAACACGTAAACTAGCTGAATGGATGGAAAAAACAAGAAACACTGATATGTTGCCTACAAGAAACACATCACCTGTAAAGACACACATAGAATAAAAATGAAGAGATGGAAAAAGATATTACATGCCAATGGAAACCAAAACCAAACAGACATCAGTATGCTTAAGCAGAATTGATTTCAGAATGAAACTATGAGAAAGGACAAAGAAGGTCACTCTATAATGAAAAATGGGTTAATTCAGTAAGAGGATATAACTATTTTAAATATATATGCACCCAACACTGGAACATCCAGATATAGAAATAAAATATTATTAGAGCTAAAGAGATAGAAAGGACTCAATACAACAATAGCTGGAGACTTCAATACCCCATTTTTAGCATTGGACAGGCCTTCCAGACAGAAAATCAACAAACATCACATGTAGTCTGCACAATAGACCAAATGGATCTAATACATATTTACAGAACATTTCATCTAGGAGCTGCAAAATACAGATGATTTTTCTCAGCACATGGCTCATTTTCAAGGCTAGACCATATGTTAGGTCACAAAACAAGTCTTAAACATTCAAAAATTTAAAATAATATCAAGCATTTTCATCAACTACAATAGAATAAAACTAAAAATTAATAAGGAGTCTTGGAAACTATACAAATACATGGAAACTAAACAATATGCTCCTGAATGACCAGTGGATCAATGAAGAAATTAAGAAGGAAACTGAAAAATATCTTGAAAGAAATCATAATGGAAATATGACATACCAAAACCTATGGGATATAGCAAACGCAGTACTGAAAGGGAAGTTTATGACTATAAGTACTTATATCAAAAATGAAGACAGACTTCAAATAAGCAATCCAGCAATGCATCTTAAAGAACTAGAAAAGCAAGAGCTAACAAAACAACAAATTAATACAAGAAAAGTCATAATAAAGATCAAAACAGAAATAAATAAATTTTCAATAAAAACATACAAAAGATCCATTAAACAAAAAGTTGATTGAAAATTTAAACAATGGTGATAAACCTTTAGTAGACTAACTACGAAAAAACAAATAGAATGTCCAAATAAATAAAATCAGAAATGAAAAAGGAGACATTACAACTGATACTACAGAAATGCAAAGGAATATTAATGGCTACTATGAACAACTCTATGTGAATAAATTGGAAAATCTTGAAGAAATGGACACATTCCTAGATACATACAACTACCAAGATTGAACCAGGAAGAAATTCAAAACCTGAACAGGCCAATAATAAGCAACCTATTGAAGCTATAATAAAACATCTCCCAGTAAAGACAAGCTCAGAACCTGATGGTTTCATGAACTCTACCAAACAATTAAAGAAAAACTAATACCAATCCTACTGAAACTATTCTGAAAAATAGAAGAGGACGGAATACTTCCAAACTCATTCTACGAGGCCAAAATTACCCTGATACCAAAACCAGAAAAAGATATATCAAAAAAAGAAAGAAAACTACAGGCCAGTATCTTTGATGAATGATATTGTCTCACCCCAGTTGCAATGACTTATATCCAAAAGACAGGCAATAACAAATGCTGGCAAAAATGTGGAGAAAGGAGAAACATCATACACTGTTGGTGGAAATGTTAATAGGTACAACCATTATGTAGAACAGTTTGGAGGTTTCTCAAAAAACCGCAAATTGAGCTACCGTATAATCCAGCAATCTGATTGCTGGATATTTATCAAAAAAAAAAAAAAGGAAATTAGTATATTGAAGAGGTATCTGTACTCCTATGTTTGTTGCAGTTGTTTACAATACGTAATATTTGGAAGGAAACTTAGTGTCCATCAACAGATAAATTTTTAAAAATGTGGTACTTATACACAATTGAATACTATTCTGACATTAAAAATAATGAGATTCACTAATTTTCAACAACATAGATGGAACTGGGGATCATTATGTTAAGTAAAGAAAACCAGGTCCAGAAAGACAAACATCACATGTTCTCACTTATTTGTGGGATGTGAAAATCAAAACAATTTAACTCATGGACATAGAAAGTAAAGGAAGGTTATCAGAGGCTGGGAAGCATGGCTGGAGGGGAGGTGGGGATGGTCAGTGGGTACAAAAAAATAATTAGAAAGAATGAATAAGACCTACTCTTTGATAGCACAATAATGTGATAGTAGTCAATAATAGTAAATAATAATGGTACATTTTAACATAACTTAAAGAGTATAATTGTATTGTTTGTAACTCAATAAATAAATGCTTGAGGCAATAGATACACCATGTTTCATGATGTACTTATTTCACATTGCATGCCAATATCAAAACATTTCATGCACTCCATAAATATATATATATATACACACACACACACACACACACACCTACATTGTACCCACAAAAGTTAAAAATAATATGAAAAATAAAAAGTATACATGAACATTTTAAACTAATTATCTTTCAACACATTCACACACTTTACAGAGTCTTCAGGACACTTGATTGCAAGGAAATATATTTAGTACATGTATTTTGTAATAGAACTAGTCACTGTTTAAAACTTTTGTAGCATGTTCAACACTGGCTTAAATCCATTTTAGCAATTTTTCCTGTAGCCCATTTTATATTTGGTTAGTTTTTCAGGGAAAGTCAGCAAAGATAGATATTCTCTCCTAATTCCACTATTTCCCTACTCTACTATCATCCTACTCATGATTTTAAGGCTGTTGGCATCAATTCCATGCTTTTTGTTTTTGTAGACATTTTATCACAGACAATATACAAGATTTTACTCTTTCCACAGTCTCTAGAGAAAAACCTTTTGTAAGGAAGTCCAATTTTTTATCCTGTTTACCCAGGAGGTTGTGGAGGTAGAGAAGGTGAAAAAAAATGCTCCACCAGAGGTTCTGAATTCCCTGAACTGATGACCATCACTGTTCCTGCACAGCTCAGCTGGGTCCTAGTTCAGTTTGAGCCATCTCTGAACCCCTAGACAGGGCACATAGGTGTGTGGTGCTTCCCCTGCTGGGTGGGGGTGGGGCTGTTGCCAGTGGCAGCAGCATCAGGCAGTTTATTCTCAGACTTCGGAGAATGCATGCGTTGGTGTCCTTTGTCCTGGTGGTAGGCTCCCTGATCTGCTAGGCCACCTGTTTCCTGGTGTGCAGGGTGCTGCATGGCCTCAAGTGCTATAAACATTTCTGGCCGCATTACTGGGTCCAGCCAGCACTGTGACTCTTCAACCCTTTGGGTGGATGTGGATGTTAGTGAGGCCCCAGGAATATAGAGATACAGAAACTATTGGACCACAGGGCAAACTGAAATACAGTTTGTCACTACACTAAAGATGGTGCCATGCTCTAATAGCTTGGTGTTTGTGGCTAACTTTCAGGCATGAATTTCCTCTCTGGAACAATGTAGTCCCATGTGCTCTAGTCAGCTCACTATACTAAGCTTAGGGCCTCTGAGGGTCGAGGGCCTTTCCTGTAACTAGGACTGCAGGTGTCTGTGGTGGGAATATGAACTGCTGAGGATCTCTGGCTTACATTTTCTCTATAATGGAAGTCCCTCCTGGCTCCAAGTCAATCCAGCCAGTTGCCCTGATTCCCTGTGTATGCCTGCTGTCTCCTGCTTCTGTGCCTCACATTGTCACTGCTGCTTGTTTGGTGGATCCCAGCATTCTCCCCTAGATGCTTTATTTTTCATTTGGTTATCTATTTGCTGACTTGATTCTTCTTTGTGGGGGAGGCAAGACCTAGACACATCTAGTTAGCCATCTTGATCTAGAAGATTCTATTTTTATATGTAATATATTGCCTATGCATTTCTTATTTCTTTAAATATATTTATTATGCCAATTAACAATTGTTCATCAGTTCCACTAATTTTGTTTAAATTGTTACAAATTTAATGTTTTCTTATTTGTATTTGAATTTCCCAGTTTATTATAATTTTCAACTGAGTTTATTATCAGAAGGAGTATTCTGTTAAGCTAGCAATCTTTTTTTAAAAAGTATAATTTGAGGTGTTTTCTAATTTCTGTGCTTAAATACCCCACCACGACAGATGTCAGACAATCATCTCACTCTATTCAGAGCTGGGAAGAGTGGCAGAGTCAAGTATGAGAAGTGGGTACAAACGGGTGCCTTCACACCAGCAGATTATTTACACTAACACATTAAATAGATTGAGGAAGGAGAAGGCTAGGAACCAATTTTGCCCATCCAGTGATTTGGAGAGGAGAGGCAGTCAGCCTTGGCATGAGGGTCCCTAACTATCAAAAGATCCAGTAAGAATCATATCCCTTTGCTTTTACTCCAGCAGACAATTTCTCTCTTCAAGCAGTCATCATTAAATTCTTAGAAATATGAAGGGTTGAAAGAAAACAGCCATCTTAAGTTTGCATTATAATATTCTGAAGACGAAAGGGAGAATATAAATTTGTAGACAGGGGACTCAAGTACAGTTTCATCAGTCAGGTGTAAGAGTCATGTATTTATTATTAAAAGATAATGATTGTATGGGGAAGTGGCCAGAGCCAATCTTCAAAACTTCCCTTCACTCAGTACCACTCTCACTGCTGCCCTCAGATGTGTTTCACCCTAGGATACAACCAGGAACCCTTTCCCCACCTTACCACACAGACACAGACACAGACACACAGACACACACACATTCACAAGAAACTTTGTTTTTCTTTCTACCCCCTCCTCCACTTTTTTTTTTTTTTTGAAACAGAGTTTCTTTCTTGTTGCCCAGGCTGGAGTGCAATGGTGTGGTCTCAGCTCACTGCAACCTCTGCCTTCTGGGTTCAAGTAATTCTCCTGCCTCAGTCTCCCAAGTAGCTGGGATTACAGGTGCTCTCCGCCATGGCCGACTAATTTTTGTATTTTTTGTAGAGACGGGGTTGCATCACATTGGCCAGGCTGGTCTCAAACTCCTGACCTCAAGTGATCCGCCTGCCTCGGCCTCCCAAAGTGCTGGGATTACAGGCATGAGCCACCGTGCTTGGCAGAGAACCTTCATTTTTCAAATGTTTCTAACATTTTGCTGTTTTTGTAAATAATTATTATCTTGTATGCTTCTTCTCCCTCAATTACTTAGATTCATCAATGTTGATACTGAGGGAAGAAACTTGAAAATCTTCAAAACTTCTCCCCAGAGCATCTTATCATTTACATATAGCTAAACTATAGTGAATTGTACTCTGACATGGATTTGAATCAGGGTATATCTGTGAAAATTAGATATAATTTATTTATTTCTCCTGTCTATTGATGGCTTTTCACTCTATGAACAGAAGTTTAAAATTCAACTAAAAACAAATAACAAATTAAATCAAATTCAGCTGTTATTTAGCATGTTATAACAAAAAAAGGGATAATCATGATTGCCATAAGTAAGGAAACTAAGACGAAAATGGCCTTTGATTTCTTCTCACAGTCTTTTGCCTTGAAGTTGCCTGTATGTTGAAAAGAAAGTAGCTTCTTATAGACTCAAATATAAATCAAAATAAATGTTGCAGCATAGTTTTACCAAAATATCTGTGTGTAAATCTCTTACTAATTTAACTGGGTATCTAGAGACATGTGGCTATTGGGAACAACTGAAAGCATTTATAAAACTGAAACATCTGAGAAAGATAATTATATTGTCCATATTCATGAAGATTCAGGCTTCATCTTTTACCTAAAAGACTATTTACTAGAACTTTTAAGAATCTTGAGATTAAACACTAACAATGTGTACAAAATCATTTTATGGAAGGTTGGATGTAAGAGCTCTTCTCTGAAATTTCCCACAAATTTGAAAACAGAATAGTTACCTTGTATGGTAATGAAGTGATTCATCTCCTTGAATACAGCTGCATGTAAAATTGCTGAAATTGAGTATTTGAATATCAGACTATTTTCTTAATTTTTATGAGAGTAGAAAGTATATTTTAAATATATTGACTTGCATAAATCATGTATGTCCTTTTAAATAATAAGATAGTAATATTGGTATTTCATTCATTATAAATCTCTTATAAATATCAATCATAGAGTTGGTAGAGCAGGAAATAACTTTTTAATTATATAAAATTAGAAAAAGTGAAAACTATTCGAGAATCAGAGGGTACTAAAAGGTGTGTTTATATTACATTGTCTTTGCATCTATAACACCATTCTATTAACCAAAAAATAACTTTGATTTGCAACTCAGTGATTAAACAGTTCCCTCTAGGTGAAAATTTCTCATTCACTTTTATATTTTCAATATCTAATTTTAAAATATTACAATTAATTTTCACAAGTTCTAAATTTTCATGTCTATGTGTCATTGCAATAAATCTGTCATTAGTAAAATTGCAATTGCTTGAATGAACCCACCTAAGAAAACAAACTGATTGTTCATGTGGTTTATTTTTAATACGCACAAAATGGCCAAAATGTCAAAATATCACACATTAATATTTTAGTCAAATTTTTACATTAAACATACTAGACTAATCAATTCTGTCTTCTACAAAGAAATTTTCCTGTATGGAGGATCTGCACCTTCTATTTTTGAGTAGGATCACTTTTTTTAACTCTAAAGAGGAAATAATCCTTTTTATAAACCAGGAAATTCTACTAAAAGGTATAGACTAAATTTACTAGAGTAATCTTCATCCACAAAATACATTTTCGAAAAACAGAAACATACTTTGCCTAAAAGTAGAAAAACATGAAACCAGTAATAACGGCAAACAGGCTGATTAACCTTTTCCATAGGCAATGCCTAAACTTGCTTCTAGTGCAAATAAGATCAGTTTATTATTGAATTCACAGCTTCATAGAAATGACAATTATTAGAGCATGGATAATAGTCACACAAAGTCAAAAAATTCCCCTTTGACTTTTGTTCCTTTCACTTCAGAGATTCTACTCAGACTTTTATACATTAAATAATGTTTGTGAAATAATGTAAGCTTCACAGGAACCATATTATTTCATTGCAAGACATTAAGTCATAAATCTTCAAAGAGGTCTAGCATCTATAGCTCTATAGGG
Organism: Theropithecus gelada; assembly: GCF_003255815.1. Taxonomy (NCBI): domain Eukaryota; kingdom Metazoa; phylum Chordata; class Mammalia; order Primates; family Cercopithecidae; genus Theropithecus; species Theropithecus gelada. Next base: position 95,732,379 of record NC_037673.1, read on the forward strand.
AAAAGCTTCCTTGGAAAGAATTCTATTCTCCTGCTTAGTAGCAAAAAACACCAGCACTTATATGCATGATGTTTCATAAGCACTGATGGAATACTGTTGGAATTACTGAAGTAAAATTACAATAAGTTTTCAGACTATCATAAACTTACATTATTTTCTTATGTATCATAGAAAGCATTACTTGTAAAAATTCCTTATGTTTAATGACCTAAAATGTCTATATTTACTTCAAGATGCTTAAGTGCTGGAAATTTAAAACAAAAAAAAAATAAGTTTATAATAAGACAATTTTATTTTAAAATCTAACAGAAAACACATTAGTAAGATATTGGCATGGATGTGCAATCAAGAACAACACAGTAATTTTTCTATGACTTCAAATAATTAGATAAGCATAGTATGAACATAAGAATTATCAGGCCAGTACTATACAGTGTTAAACTGGAAGTTTTGACTGGTACCCTAAAATACATATAAGATATCAAAGTGAGATGGGCAAACAAAAACGGAAATTTATGAAGGAAATCAATTGGAACCATTTAGGTGGCTCTTGAAATCTCTCATTAACTTTAAGCATATGAAAACATTAAAGAGAGACTCTGTGCAAAGAAAATTATGGAAAATGTGTTTGTGGAAAGATTTGCTACTTTGCTGTGAATTCCAACCCTCATAAGAAGGAGAGAGAGGAATTTGTGTGAGCCCCCCACCATAAGACTAATGAAAAAGGCAACGGTGAGACAGCTTTGCAGTAGTGATACTTGCCACCCGCATTTAATGGGATCATTTGGACTTGCATCTGACACTCAGGCCTGAAGAATCTTTTTGTTTGTTTGTTTGTTTTTGTTTCATTTTGAGATGAAGTGGCCCAGGCTGGAGTACAGTGGCACGATCTCGTTTTACTGCAACCTCCACCTCCTGGGTTGTTCAAGCGATTCTCCTGTCTCAGCCTCCCAAGTAACTGGGATTACAGGCTCACACCATCACGTCCAGCTAATTTTTGTATTTTTAGTAGAGATGAGGTTTTGCTAAGTTGGCCAGCCTGGTCTCGAACTGCTGACCTCAGGTGATCCGTCCGTCTCAGCTTGCTAAAGTGCTGAAATTACAGGCGTGAGCCATCGCGCCGGCTATGCCTGAAGAATCTAAGACTAGATTCTGCCGCCATTGGACTATGGTAACACATGAGATAGAGGTAGAGATGTAAGGCACAGAGCGAGAGCAAGACCAAGAGTGAGAGCGAGAGCGAGAGCGAGAGAAAGAGAGAGAGAGATTTTAGGAACTAACATCACCCACAAGATGGCAAATTGCATTTCCAATGGACTGAGATGAGTCATATAGAAAATAATTCTATATTAAAATTTTATATTCAGTCCCTAAAGATCTTCTGATGACAGGAACCAGTGAGGAAACTCCTTAGGAGGTGATGAAAGAGCAGCAGCGAGAGTATAAAATCTGTATTGTCTGAAATGGATGTTGTGGGTGGAGGAGAATAGTAGAGAACCTCTAAAAAGCCATAAAATGTCCTATAGGAGAATCAGTTTTAAATCCTTCCTAAGATTAGTGTTTAACTCACAGCTTAAATAACTATAACTTAAGGAAGTCTCTATTTTCCCCTATTTGATAGCCATGTTCTCAACCCTAAAATGGTCAAAAATCATGAGAAGCTGGCCAGAAGAAAAGGAAATTATTCACAACCTTCATCACATCTGCCATTAGCATAAATATACCCCACATGAATATGACCCATCAGGGAGAGTAAAGAATGTTTAAATCAAAACCAAATTGTAGTTATAATTAATTCATGAAACTGGAGATTTTACTTAATTGAGACTTATTTTTGGATTTAAAATAAAAGACTATTCATTATTTTAGAGTAATTATAAAAGTCATTATTCCTCCCAGAGATTTTATGCACTGTCATAATGAAAACTCTGTCTCCTAAATACATTTTAAATGGTAAGAAGGAAAGAATAATAAAATTACTTTTTTTATGTCCTATGAGCCAAGTTTATTGGATGTATTGCTTACAAGAAAATCACATCTGTATTTTGTATGTATCAAAATACACACAAATATCCTTGAAGATAAAATATTTTTAATAATGCAATAGTGTTATCTCCCAACTTAAATTTATATTTTTAAAAATTATGGTCAGCAAACATTGATGGCAAAGATTCTACATGGTTTCTACTATACAAGACACCTTAAAATCTGCCAAATATCACCCTAGTGTTAGGAAAACCTCCAGGCAACAGAAGTGTTCATTATAGAAGCAAAATAAAATTAAAGAGAGATACAATCCACTCAGATGCTCTTCAGAATAACCTGTAGGAGTCAAAGGAATTTTTATTTTTATGCATATACATATATTCTATATGGCTTCATGGCAATTATAAGTACTCAGTGTAAAATAATGGATTTCACATGTAACTGTAAACCTGTAAACTTTATAAAAGCACTGTTGAAGTCCTGTTAATCACTTATTTTCTATATTGGAGATCATAAAAACTACCCTACTCTTTTGACATCTCATTTCAAAAATAACAAATTTGTCATAAAAGCAGAGCTATAAAGTCAAGTGTATGATATCTCTATTGACACAGCAGCATGAGAAGCCATAAATATTACATTTTCATATTAACTTGAAAGTCCAACTCATAATAAAGATAAATCACTCTTAGTTCACAGAAAATAATCAAGAAATAGATAAGGGAATTACATAATGTCCTATATAATTAAAAATTATATTAAAAACTAAGTTGCTTAAATTTCTACTTTTCAGTATTATCAACTTTCCCCATATTCTAATTTTTCAGCTAATAAAAAGCAATTTATCTCCAATATTCTTCTGACACTGTTCTTGACAAGATCATTTGTTCACCTCCACTGCTCAATTCTTAGTTTTTATTGTACTCAAGTTCTGAGTGATATTTATTACAGCTGGCTGTTGCCTAGTTCTTTAAATACTTCCTGTACTTCATCTCCAGGTCACCTCACTGACCTGGTTTTCCATAACACTTCACTTGCTTTCAGTCTCATTTATTTAATTCTTTTCTTCCCAATCTCTGTTCTCAGTATCTTCTCTCTTTACATCCTCTTCCTTGGTGATCTCATTCATTCCCTAAGTTTAAAAAACACATATACTTTGATACCTTACCTTCCAGATTATATCTATAACTCTGACAACTCTCCTAAAATCTTGAATCATATATCCTAGTGCCTGCCTGACATTTCCACTTAGATGACTAATAAGTATCCAAATATTACTTGCTTAAAATTAAAATACACATTTCTACCTCCAAATATGGCACTTCCTCTTGTCCAGATGCTTGGTGAAAAAAACTTTTGTGGCATCTTGAATCATCTCTTTGTCTTACAGCAAATGCATCAGTAGATCCTCTTGCTTTTCAGTCACAGGTTCCAGTCAATACCCTTTGCTGTCTGTACTACTGTTAAAGTCAACTTACTTCTCTGTTCCCACTTTTTCTTTTCCAGGTGTAGTATTCTTCTCCAAGGAATCTAAATGACCTTTGGAATATGTCAATCTTATCATATTCCTTCTCCATGTAGCTTCTCCAATAGTTTATATATATATGTGTGTATATATATAATGTGTTTATATATATTTATATATATACACACACACACACACACACAAAGGATAATATCTGACCACCTTACAATGGCTACCTCATCATATGAACTAGCACATAAAAATCTCCTTACTTTATATCTCTATTTTCCTTGCACATGCCATTTCAGTCAGACTGCATTCCTTACAGTTCTTTAAACACAATTTAAAAACACCTACTTCTGGCTTCTCGATTCTTTTCCCGAGTATTGACATGGCACCTGCTATGGTGTGAATGCATTCCCTAAAATTCATGTGTTTGAAAATTAACCCCCAATGCAATAGTGTTGGGAGGTGGGGCTTTGCCCTCATGAATACATCAATGCTGTTATAAAAAGGGCTTGTGGGATTGGGTTCCCTTTTATGCCATATGAGAACACAGCATCAGTTCCCTTTTGCTCTTCCACCTTTCATCATATGAGGATGCAGCAAGAAAGCCCTCACGAGACAGCCAAAACTGCTGGCACTTTGTCTTCATCTTTCCAGTCTCCAGAACAGTAAGGAACACATTTCTGTTCATTATAAATTACCCAGTCTGTGGTATTCTGTTATAGCAGCAGACTATGACAGTGCCCATTAACGTTTTATTCAGATGTCTGCTAAAATGTCACTTCATATGAAAATCCTCCTCTGACCTATTTTATTAAAATTCTGACTCATATTACATTCTGTTCTAGTTATCTGCTTTATTTTACTTCTTAGCATTTATTACCATCTAGTATTATATTTTATACTTCCTTGTTTATTGCCTGATTACTCCTTCTAAAATGTCAGCACTGTTGGAGAAAAGACATTGTCTTTTACTCACTGCAATATATTATCTAGTAGACAGGTAGTACTAAAAAATGTATTAAGCAAAGGAATGATTACCACATATGGCATCATACTGGAAAAGTGTTACTTCCATAATGTGAAGAGGGTTAAAATATTCATCTTCAGGGTGATGTAATGACAGTGTACCTGTGTCAAAATAATTGAATTAATGGAATATATGATTACAATTCCTTTAATTTTAATAGAAATTAAAAATGTATGTAGATATGTAAAAATTAATTGAAGTTAAAAATATATACTAGGTAAGCTATATATCAGATACATTTTAGCTTAATTGAAGTTAAACTAGAACTCTATAAACAAATATATGTTTAATATATACTTATTTTATATTTATTATTGTATATTCTATAAGTAATAATTCTATATGTGCTAACATAATTTATGTTTCTAACTTCAATTAAACTGATGCTCAAAAATAAAAAATAATTTTTAAAAATTTCTGCAGAAAATTCATATATTGAAGCATTGCTAATATTGAATATTCAAGACAATGAGAAAATGACAGACCTGATATTTATCTTAATTTCTTAAAGAATATAAGTCATACTAAGTGGTTTAAATAAGGACAGTCAAATAATATGTGAAGTCAGCAAAAGTCATCATAGAGGCTATGATTTTAACCTACTATCATTAATAAGAGGTTATGCTAATGTATATTGCACTTTGAGATATTTGCTAATGGTTAACAAATGTAACCATTTGTAAAGTCACACCTCTACAATTTCAATGATATTTAAAGAAATATAACTATCCTTTCAATATTTGACAAATTCCTTAAATTTAGCTATATATATATATTTGTAAACCTCTTTTATGATTTCTAATCTAATAATCACATACCAATGAGAAAACATTTTCCATTCCAACTGCACACAATCACTAAAATGACACACAGAAAACAATGTAGGAATAAACTAAAATTCATTTATCTGCTAGAAAATGATGTTGAGATATCTATAAAGAAAGACAAATTTTTCTAAATACATGATGGAATTTTTAGAGTCTGATTCAAAAATGAGATGCCCCAAAATTATAATTCTTATGTGTTACTAGAAGGAATATTAGTTTATAAGTGATGTACATTCAATAAGAAATCATATTATTAAAATTAATAGCATGCTTCAGGGATAAATGAGGACAATGTAATCATGGCTATACTGGTTTATTTCACTGGCATTAAAATTGTGATAAAGTTATCTAGTTTGTACTACCTGTATTGGCCATGATTCATAAATGAAAAGATGTTTTTTAAGACATTGAGCCAATATTCACAATGTACTATACATTTATATCAACGGGATTAATGTTATATACTCCCGACGTTTAGAATGGAATATAATCTTGAAAATACTTTCCATGAAATGGGTCTGGGGTATCAGATAGTTGCCCTGCACAGCTAGCTGTTCAGTATTTCATTCAAAAGTTGTTCCAAATTTGTTGATATAGTTTATGATGAAAAGTTCTTCTCAGTAAATGGTGCCCAAACAGATGTTTAAGGGGGAAAAATAAGACATATGCTGTAGTCTACAGTTTCAGATTAGCAACACTTTTTTTACAAGTAAATGATAAATGTTTTGAATGAAAATTGTAATACAGTGAGAGCATTTGATTAGGAATATTTGAAAGTGTTTTCATCATTGTATAAGTATTACCAGAAATAAAGCCCTCCACATCCTGGCCAATGTTTGGTATTGTCAATCTTTTGTATCTTACTTGCTCTTATATATATATATATATATATATAGTAGTTTCTTATTGTGGTTTTAATTTACATTTCTGTAATGATTAATGATGCTGAGCAACTCTATATGTGTTTATTTGCTATCCATATATCTTCTTTCATAAAATGATTGTCCAAATATTTTGCCTATTTAATTTTTAAAAATCGAATTGTTTCCTTAAGTTTTGAAAATTATTTATTTATTCCGCATATAATTTTCTTTTTTTTTTTTTTTTTTTTTTTTTTTT